>NW_028270159.1:27590551-27752522 GCF_037043375.1 Chiloscyllium plagiosum | reverse complement strand
TGAGAGAGTATTGGGCTATAACTGCATAATGATAAATATTGGACAGTTTTGCTGAAAAAAGCCCCAAGATAGTGAGCCAACAACTTAAATAATTTCAATACTTAATCTTCAAACATATTGAAAATTCACGTTATGTGAGATCTTGGTTAAATTTAATATCTTAACTAAGCGAAATGATCAAGTTATATACCAACAGGTTTATTTGAAGTCACAAGCTTTTGGAGCACTGCTTCTTCAAGTGGCAAACTTAACTTTACCTGATGAGGGAGCAGTGCTCCGAAAGCTTGTGAATTCAAATAAATCTGTTGGACTATAACCTAGTGTCATGTGACATCTGACTTTGTCCACCCCAGTCCAACACCAGCACCTTCATACCATGGGTCAAAAGATGTTATATGATGCAAAAAATGCATGGAGTGATTTTAACTATGGGTGATGCCATAAAATGATTGATGTTGAATTATTGCTAATTATACATCATCTCCCAAAGTCAAAATGATCCCCAAAGCTTTATTGTGGAGAACAAGAGAAAACCTATTTTGTTTTTGTGAATTTATGGATCAGTTGCACATTCTTAAGTTTGGTGTTAAAACCAGTTCCTCTGAGAGGTTATTATTACAAAGCATTGCTGATGTCATACTACATCGAGGCAAATTATTTACAGAGAGTGATTCACGTATGGAATAAACTTCTTGAGGAAGTGGTGGATGTGGGTACATTACAATGTTTACAAGACATTTCCATCAGTACATGAAAAGGAAAGGTTTGGAAGGATAGGGACAAGGAAGAGGTAGGTGGGACTTGTTTAGTGGGATTATGTTCAGTATGGACTGGTTGGACCAAAGTATCTGTTTCCGTTCTGAATGACGCTACTCTGCTGGCAGCCTATCGTTAAGCATAAATTATGGCATATTAAATGCAAAGAAACGATATGTCACACAAAAATATTTTTCCTAGGAATTCAATTTCCCTAAAATTCTGTTTTACAGTTCCTCTATTTGCAAATGTGTTTTCACAGTCCTTGCATTTGCAATTGTTTCTCATCTGACTCTACTTACAGGGAAAGAAATGTCTTTAGTTATTTGCATCTGAGGTTTGAAAATGAATGTTTAGCCGCTATAATTATGAACCTGGATCCTGCAGCCCTTGCTCAGTTAGATTTAATTTTCATTTATTGAGGGCATCCAAACATAAATTACTAGCCTGCTACCATTCTTGCTAATTATTGTATTTAATTGAGAATATTTAGAATGTGTTGCAGGAATATAACATACATGATATTTTGAATATACATACATAAGGTGCCAATGATCTTTACTTCTAAAAAATTAACTTTCAAAACATTAGGGAGGCTTTTCAGTTACTGTTCTCAAGAATTATGCACCTCCTTTGAGACATTGATAAGTCTACAATGTTGAACATTGTAAAGAAAATAAGGACATAGGACCTGACTTTTAAGATACCATTTGTTTGAACAAACAATGGAACTTAAACTTTGAGAAAAGTGGCTAGAATGCAAATGTCATGACATAAATGAAAATATTCAGTCCTCATGACACAAAAAGCATCCACAGATTATAAAACAATTATTTTCATGATGTTACCAGGGGTTTCCATGGTCAGGTCATCTCCTTCTCTACGGGCTTATGAATACAAAAACAACAAAGAAGCTATTTGGCTCATTATACACACTTTGAAAGAGACAGCTCCTGTGATATAGTTAGCCAGGCATTGCCTTTGTTTTTACTGATTGTGTTTTCAGGATCCGAAGGACAGTAGGGCAGGAATTGGTGAGGGGGAAGGGAGCCAGATGTGTCAGCTCAATTAAAAACAGGGGAGTGACTCTGGTGCTGCAGCTTTCCTAGCTGACATTCTGTAAGAGGTTAGGTTGCCACCTGATCTACTTAATGGATCACTCTTTTTTATCAAAAAATAGATTTGTGAGCAAATCAACGAAGGAAGTTACAGAACAATCTTTAGTCTGTAGATGTAGCTCAGAACATTCAACTGGAACAATTGCATAGCTTCAGCACAGAGTGTACAATTAAGGGCATTTTCTGTTTGGGCTCATTTACATCAACTGTTGATGTCTATAAGCATTTCTAACTGAACTAAACACATAGAGTTAGGACACATCAGTTAAAAGCAAAATACAAGTCCAGTGTACAGTTACATTTGTGATTCACCACGTCAGTTATACCTTTGCATCGTAGATCTGAGGTTAGAATCAAGCACTGATATTCTTGTGGTAGCTTAATATCCTTTTGTGGATCTTTGACTTATTACCTTAGTATAGTAAGACTCTGTAGGTCAAATTGATGATGAATGGCCTTTACACCAATATATAATACACTACAAAGTGAAGAAATAAGCATTCTTCATGTCAATCCCGACAGGACCCAGCTGGTTTGGGATAAAGAGGAGGCAGATTACTGGCGCGACAAACTTATATTAAAGTGCAGCCCTCTGTATATGGGTTGGTTTAATTACTAATCGCTTTTGCCTGACTGGCACTAGGATAGCACATACACATTCAGTGTTTTGTTATAGTCGGACACTTGCACAAATGCAGAGAGGAAAACCACAATGAAATCTTTCCTTTCTCAAGTGTTCTTTTATGGACTTTTTCATATTACAGGTATTGGTGTCATAATTGTTTGTGCATTTAAAACTGTCTTTCTGTGAAGTAGAATCTTAATTTTAATCTGTTGTTCCAGTTTAATGAAGTGTAATATTCCAGGAAATATACGCATGAAGGAATTCCTGCTGTGGCTTTAGATTTAAGTCCAATCTAGCCAATCTATTTATATTTAGTTATGAATTTTCTATGTTGTTTCTGTTAGTTTTTTTGAGAAATAATATGCAATTTCTCAGAACCTTCAAAAATAAGCAGATAATCCCAACAGCATAATCATTATCTTTGTATTTGTTTTAACTACAACTCCACTAACAGGGAGTCAGTAAATTTTCTATGGCGTACCGATTCAGTTTTAAAATTAAAATGTATATGTAATGTTCGTCTTTACAAACTCTCACCTGGTATTCACTTTAAAGTTTCAATATTATATTGATATTCCACCTTTTCACCATGATGTAGTAATAGTATCTCATGTGTGTAGAAGTGTAAAATAATGTGTTGTACTCAATTTATTTTACATTTTACAAATTTGGCTCATTTTCCAAGCATACAGAGTCCACCGATTCCCTTTTCTTTGTTTTCTTTCTAATGTTGGGAAGGGGATTCTGTGGGGAAAGAAGCATTTGATAGCAAGAACAGAATTTAATGGTGTTAAAAGTTCGCTCTCTCTTTTTCAAAAAAATACAAAATGGCATTGCAGGGAAGTTGTAACAATGTTGATGTTTGAAGTGCACACTTTTAAATTTCATTACATGAATGTCTGCCTTAGATTGCAGAAAATCTCAATATAGGGATTAAAAACAAAATGGAATTATCATAAAATCTATGCTGTTTCAAAATACCAGGGGCAAATGTGAATAGGAGAGAATCAGAAAGAGATTCACAAAAACAGTGTGCAGGATCTTAACGCTGTTTTGGCTAAGTGTAATGTCATGAGCTTTATGGAAGGTTTCACTCCAGGTTTTCTCATGCTATCTTTCCAAACTTGCCTCATGAACTACCCACCCCACCCCTTTGGTGCCCCTCATGCCTGCTGCTAGCCCAATTCTCTCACTGAGATGAAGGGCTCTAGCTCGAAATGTTGATTCTCCTGCTGTTCAGATGCTGCCTGACCTGCTGTGCTATTCCAACAACACACACTCAACTCTGATCTCAGCATCTGCAGACCTCACTGTCTCCCAATTCTCTCACTCCCTGTATCTAGAAGAACTTGCTACTGTTGGAATATCCCAGAAAGAAAAGTCATAACTGATGCTTGCACCATCTTTAAAAGCCCATTGTGCACCCAGAGATGTGCTCTCAATCCAGACCTGCCCTGCACTGTATGTGACATTTGCCTGGATGTGGAAAATAAGGGTAAATTTGGTGGCCTGCTTTGCGGATGGGAAGCTAGAAGCTGGGCCAGTGCTGAGGAAGGTTATCCTGTTTCCCAAAGACCAGCAGAGGAGATCACACCCATCAGACCCTGGCAGCCTGCTCTGAGGTTGCCACCCAGTTCATTGATGTCACAGCAGTCTGGACCAATGTCCAACATTGAAGGAAGAAGGTCAATTATCATATCCTCATGGCAAGGGGAGGTGCCACCATCTTCTCTCTGATACCTGACACACACTCTCTCTCTGCTGTTGCACTCACCTCCCTCCAAGGCTCATGCTCTTCCTCTATCACTGTTAGATGCAACTATTCATTCTAAGCCACCCTGTACCTCCATCTTCCTAGGCCTGCATTCCCTCTGCACTGGTGAGCACTCACTCTGCACACTCCACTGGTCCCCCACCAACTCCAGCACTAACAGCTGAGACTGCAGTGGAAAAGCACAGCAGGTCAGGCAGCATCTGAGGAGCAGGAGAGTCGACGTTGTGGCCAAAAGCCCTTCATCCTTTTCCAGCACCACACTCTCGACTCTAATCTCTAGCATCTGCAGTCCTCACTTTCACCATTTTGACTCCAAGGTCAAAGGTTTGGCTTGCAAAACCTGGAGAGAGGAGGCATCGCTACCTGTGAGGGGTTAGAAGCAGTGTACAAGGAATGACACCAACAGCACGGTGAATGGGAGAGTGGCCATGGTGTGTAGAGCGGCACTTACTCATTTGACAGGACATGAATGTTTCCACATCTCCACAGTACAATCTCGGTATTTCCCTGTGAGAGCCAGGATCCTCTTCCTGTAGTGGGCTTTCTGTCCCCAGCTCCTCCTGTCATGAGAAGAAAGAGGAGGAAGGAGTCAGATTACAATGGGTGGCACAGCTCTTTGCTCTGATGCATGTGTGAGGCCAAGGTCCTGAGAGATGGAGGGGGTAGATCAGAGGGCACTGAAGGTTTTGTTTTGTGTGAGGTTGAGGGAGAAAAGAAGATGAGGGATTGAGTTGCAGAAAATAATGAGTGTGGGAGGTGGCACAGATAGAATAAGACTGAGGTGGCAGAGAGAAGAGAGCATCACTTACCCTGGCAGAGCGGAGAAGGTCATTGACCTTCTTGTGGAAGGGCTGGCTGTTCCTTCACAGACAGGAGGTGACATTGATCTGCATGGCAGCTTTGGACCAGGTTGGCAGTGACTGTTGGCAGGGCTTCCTCTGCCAGTCGTCCACGCATCTCCGCTGCACCACCCCCATCCACTAGGGGAAGAGGTTGGAGAACTGTAGTGCCATCTTCCCCTTGTCCAACATCTTTCAACTCTGTCCATGACCAAATAGGGCAGCTTCACAATGCCAGTGCTCTGTCAAAGATGGAACGGGTGCCAGTGTTTCCGCGAATATCTGATGAGTCATGGTGGAAACATCACATGGTAAGATGGGCCAGAAATCAGATTTGGGGGACACCATAACAACATGGTCTGTAATTTCTGTGGTGATTTTGGTAAGATATGGTGACAAACCCTCTCAAACTCTTCATATAACTAGGACTTTGCCAAAACAATTGTAAGATCCAGCACAAAAGAGAAATGAAGACCTTGCTTTAAACAGAGCACTGATGAATTGTCTGAAGGGTTATTTTTATTGTTTTTTTGATGAAATGGTAAATCACCACTGTCATTCCAGCCCCTGTGGTACTAATCACTAGCACAAAACCAACCTAACGAAAGGAATGTTGATGTAGATTCCTCAACAATATCACGGGAAGAAATGGATTGAGTGTTTATTGATGCGCATTATTGTCTGAGTAAAAGGAATGATCTGAATGTTGTTATCCTCGTTCCCCTCTAAACGGCCTCCTGGTTTCTCTCGTCCAATGGCAAGTTCCTTTAGGTTCATCCGAAAGCACAGATTATTTTGAAAACATGTTTTTAAATGGTAAGTTTGAAATGGTTTAGCCATTAAAAAAAATGTTCACATCACTGACAATATTGCATAATTGTTAGCCTAACAGGGCTCGAGTTCTCAAGCTTCTGTTTCAGATACAATAGTGTCAACAGCCATGACCCCATGAAATCTCAGTGACAACAGATAGTATGTGCAACCAAAATACAAGAATCTAAGGGCTTGCTAATCACTTTAAAAATTTGTAATGTAATAAACCATAGAATCATCAAATCTGTACAGTGTGATACAGGCCACTTAGACCAAGTACACATCAACCCTCCGAAGAGTAACCCATCCAGACCCATTCCCCTACCCTATTATTCTACATTTCCCTTAACTAATGCACCTACTTCATTGGTCAGAATATTGAGTACAGGAGTTGGGAGGTGATGTTGCAGCAATATACTACATTGGTTAGGCCACTTTTGGAATATTGCATGCAATTCTGGTCTCCTTTCTATCGCAAAGATGTTGTGAAACATGAAAGGGTTCAGAAAAGATTTACAAGGATGTTGCCAGGGTTGGAGGATTTGAGCTATAGGGAGAGGTTGAATAGGATAGGGCTGTTTTCCCTGGAGCTTTGGAGGCTGAGGGGTGACCTTATAGAGGTTTATAAAATCATGAGGGGCACGGATAGGGTAAATAGACAAGGTCTTTTCCCTGAAATGGAGGAGTCCAGGACTATAGGGCATAGGTTTAGGGTGAGAAGGGAAAGATATAAAAGAGACCTAAGGGACAATGTTTTCATGCAGAGGGTGGTGCATGTGTGGAATGAGCTGCCAGAGGAAGTGGTGGAGGCTGGTACAATTGCAACATTTAAAAGGCATCTGGATGGGTATATGAACAGAAAGGGTTTGGAGGGACATTGGCCAGGTGCTGGCAGGAGGGACTAGATTGGGTTGGGATATCTGGTCGGCATGGACAATTTGGACCGAAGGGTCTGTTTCCATGCTTTACACCTCTATGACTCTAACCAACATTTCCCTGAACACTACGGGCAATTTAGTATGGCCAATTCATCTAACCTGCACATCTTTGGATTATGGGAGGAAACCAGAGCATCCTGAGGAAACCCATGCAAACACAGGGAGAATGTGCAAACTCCACACAGGCCTGAGCTGGGAATCGAACCCAGATCCCTGGCACTGTGAGGCAGCAGTGCTAATGATGTTAACTGGCACCTGGTTGAGAACATCCAGGTTTTATAATTTTCATCTTTGTTGGTGTAAAATAAGGAGCTCAAAACTGACTCATACAAGCTAAAGGAGTCAAAGGAGTTGGCTGCAGATTGAAACTTTTCATATTTCTTGAATTCCAGGGCATTCTTTTGTGACCAGTTGCTTTCTACCTTGAAGGCATTGTTTCCCCAGGCACTGGAACTCTCATGGATGGTCAGTCTCTTTCTCCAGTTGGGGTAATGAACGCACGGAGCTTGAGCTGCAGCATTTTGAATGTTTTGCAGTTTGTAGAGGTTTGAAGAAGGGAGGTCATTAGAAACTAAATTCAGATGCAAACTGAAATCTATTCCAAAATAGATTTGAACCTGAGTCAATGGGAAAGCTGGGATGCAGGCAGATAATATTGGAAACCCTTGCTGTTTGTGAGGATAATTCAGCATGAATCTCCATTCGAGATCATCAGCATGTTTCTGCATTGCAACTCCAGGTTTCGCCTACAGGGGCAGCCAGGGAGATTGACGGTGTTAAGGGCAGAAACCCATAGGAGCTAAGAAGGAAGAGTTCAGTCTTCCCTTCATAAATTCAGACTCAGTGAGCACTTACAATTTGGACACTCCAAATAAAAAGCAAAATACTGTGGATGCTGCAAATCTGAAATAAAAACAGAACATGCTGAAGAACCTCAGCAGAACTGGCAGCATCTGTGGAGGGAGGAACAGTGTTAGTGTTTCAAGTTACCACAAAGATGGGTCGCTTTGTGCTATCAGCACGTACTTGTAGCAGATCCTGCTATTATAGATGATATCTCCAGGATGAAGTATATAGATCTTCAGGAAGGACTGAAGATCTACTCTGATATTCATCATCAGTGATCTTTCAGTAATCAGTAAGCGAGATAGTGTTCTTGTTGGGATGAACACGATTGAAACTAAGAAAGAACACGGTGCTACAAAGCTAAATGCCCAGGAGAGATTTTAGCCAACAGTATCAAAATCAGCCAGTCAGTTATATAGAGTAGAATATCCTATAGTCGTTGTCATAGTCATTGTCACATTGTCTCTTTGAGTCCTGAAGAAGGGTTACACCCAAAACGTTGACTTCTCCACTTCCTGATGCTGCCTGGCCTTGCTGTGCTCTTCCAGCCTCCTGCTTGCTTACCTTGGATTCCAGCATCTGCAGTTTTTTTTGTCTCTAACATTGTTTTTGTTGGTTTAAGAAGAAACCAGAAGGAAAGGTATTAAATAGGTGGTGCTAGGAGGTGTAAGGTGTAACTACTGAGACAACACGACATTTTAACAAAGTTTGTCTTTTCAGGTTTTTTTGTATTGCAACTTAAATTAGTGTCCTCTGAACCTTGAGCAACCAATGGATACAGGTCTTTATCATTTATGTTCAGTCCCCTCATGATTTGGACACATACATCAATTAACCTGTCAATTTTCTATTCTCTGAGAAAAACTGCCACCAGCTTCTTCAATCTTTCCACATATAAATACACTCTCAAATTATTGTTTCAGGGGCATTGGTGTGTGTGTGTGTGAGAGAGAGAGAGTGAGTGAGAGTGTGTGTGAGGGAGAGAGAGAGACAGTGAGAGTGTGTCTCTGTTTGTGTGTGGACTAGATGGTTCCAGTGCATTGTATCATTCAAATTTCTAAATGCTCTATGTTAAATCCTGCTGCTTAACAGTATATCATCTCTCTACCTAAGAAATGGATAAAATGCTCACTATATGATAATTTTCTCACATTGAATAGTGAAATCTTGTGTTAAAATTATATGATGTCACCAGTTAGATTAACGAGCCTCAATTATCTCGAAAAATTGATTTCTGGCAGCAGTTTTCAGACAAAGTGAATCTTCTTTATACTCGGTTTCAAAGTACAAAGTGGAAAAGCAGAGCCAGGTTGTGGAGGGAATTAATCAGGTAACATATTTCAAATAATATTCCATAGAAAATTAAAAATAGGTGAGGGAAGAGAAAGGAACAGGAACTAGAGATAAAAAGACAAACAGAAGACTTTTTTGGAGCTTATGATTATAATGACAACACCTCATAGCCTGAGATTTACAAAGCTTTAATAGCAATGTTTATTAGTGTGTGAACAGAAAATCAAATAATACAGCTGAACATTGTACATTTTGGAAGGAAGAACAAAACAACAGAGCATCATTTAATGAAGAAAAGCTGCAACACAAAATAACTTGGAGATACTTGAGTATCTTGTATAAGTTGAGTAGTTATGGCTCCCTCCTTTAAGAGAAAAAAATATTTGATTGGGAGAAGACCTAAGGGGAACTTTTTCACGCAGAGAGTGGTACATGTATGGAATGAGCTGCCAGAGAATGTGGTGGAGGCTGGTACAATTGCAACATTTAAGAGGCATTTGGATGGGTATATGAATAGGAAGGGTTTGGAGGGATATGGGCCGGGTGCTGGCTGGTGGGACTAGATTGGGTTGGGATATCTGGTCGGCATGGACAGGTTGGACTGAAGGGTCTGTTTCCATGCTGTACATCTCTATGATGCTAAGTTCAGAGAAAGTTCACTAAGGTGATCCCTGGTACAGAGGGACTGTCTCATGAGTAAACAGTTTGGGATTCTACTCATTGGAATTCGGAAGGATGAGAGGTAATCTCAGAAGGTTGTGAATCTTTGAACTCCCAGTCACAGAGAGCTGTGAGGCTAGAGTCCTTGTGTTTATTTAAGGCTGAGATAGATAGATAGATTCTTGATCAGTTGGGGATTCAAGGGTTAAGAGGAAAGGGCAGGAAAGTGGACCTGAGGAATATTGGATCAGCCATGATCCTATTGAATGGAGTAGGCTTGAGGGACTGAATGGCCTAGGAACGAACAGTATTAGTGATGAAAATGTTTGCACAATCATTACATATGTTTACAACTTGATTATTACTGAAGTGTTCAGTTTTAATTAGTTTGCCTTGAGTAGGCTTTTTACTATTCCATTACAGATGTTTAAAATTAAAATAGCACATTCAGAACATAAACTGGACTGCATGTCATTGCTTTGAATCTACAAGTAAGCTGTCATAAGATTTTGTTTTCTCCCTCAGGCATGATGTGTCAAATCGATATCAATGAATGTGAAAGCAATCCTTGTGAAAATGGAGGCGATTGTGAAGATGGTATTGCAGATTATAGTTGCCATTGCCCTGCAATGGATGAAGATGGTGTCACCTGGGGAGGAAAGAACTGCTCAATTCAACTGGATGGCTGCCTTGAACATCAATGTGATAATGGAGCAACATGTATACCAAACTTGTTGGATGGCACTCACAGTTACAATTGCAAATGCCCTCCTGGCTATTATGACGCTTCTTGTTCAAAATCAACAACTTTCTCCTTATTCAGTGGCTATGTGACTGTACAAATGCCATTTACTAATCAGAACAGAACAACAGCTCGGGATGAGCCATTTAGTATCCGTCTGCGCTTTAGGACAACTATACCAAATATGTTATTACTCTACCGAGGAGATATACTTAATGAATACATACATGTTCAACTTTATAGTGGTCAGCTGATGTCCATAGCAGTGATAAAGGGTCAGATAATTAGCATTTCATTCATTCATCAAGTTAATGATGGTGAATGGCATCAGTTAAAAGTTCAAATGGGGGAAAGTTTCCGAGTAAACTTGACACATCCGAGTTGCCCAAATTACACTTGTTCAACCTCAAAGCCCATTGATGCAGTTACCCTTCCCTCACTGCATGCATTTCAGACAACACACGTTGGTGGCTTACCAGGAACGTACTTTTCAATTCAGGATTATTTTATTGGTTGCTTGCAGGATTTGGAAATTGATAACAGGGCTATATTACCACAAACAATTTCAAAAAATATGACATCGAGATTCACACTTGGCTGCAAGAAGATAAACTGGTGCCGACAGAATCCATGTAACAGTAATGGGAAGTGTGTCGATTTGTGGACAGATTATAAATGCGATTGTTCACGGCCATTTGCAGGCCCCACATGCATTCAGGGTAAGCATATTAGAGTTTATTTTACTGTGTTTATTAGAGAGATATTATGAATCAATTCAGATTAGAGTTACATTTATGACCTAGAGGATCAGATAGTCAATTTGCTGTCATGATCATGAGTCTGTCTTAACCCTTTCTTCTGAAAAACTCAAAAAGAAATGTTCAAATAATTAATATTTATGCCACTAAGAATAATCCCAATCTTTATATTCACAGCTGGAATTGATAGATGATTCACAAGTGTTGAGGAATAAGAAAAAATGTCAGGGACATGAGTAAAAACAAAAAGCTTTTGGTGCGGTATCATATTTATTACTTTATTTATAAAGGAAGTTTAACAAGCTAGCTCCTTTCTAAAAAAAAATAAAGTGTCACCACTTTAGTAACATAATTTTTATTTCCATTTCCAACCCACTGTATAGGTGTTTAAATCCCTACTCAGTAACCCAGCACAAGGAGGAGAATTATTAATACACATAAAATAATCATTTCATTTGAACTAATTTGTCCAAAGATGTGCAGGTCAGGTGAATTGGCCATGCTAAATTTCCCATAGTGTTAGGTAAGGGGTAAATGCAGGGGTATGGATGGGTTGCGCTTCGGCGGGTCGGTGTGGACTTGTTGGGCCGAAGGGCCTGTTTCCACACTGTAATGTAATGTAATCTAATCTAATTCAAAATTTCATTAAAGAGACTAAAATTATGCCAGACTAGCTTCCATATCTCTTGTTAAGGACATATCTAACCCTACATATCCAATGATGCCTTTAGTCAGGTGCAACACATAAAATTTAGAATTGAAAGTAGCACATTGTCCACTTTTAAAGTCAACTTCTAAAAGACAACATTGACTAAGATCTGTGTCATTAATGTTAGGAATATGACCCCTTTACTAATCATCAAGATATTGTAATAAAAAATATTTAGAGTGGATTCTTCACAAATTAACATTTATCAGCAAACCCAAAAGATGCTGGTATTGCAATATAGAGTCATAGAGTTATAGAGATGTACAGCACATAAACAAACCATTCGATCCAATTTGTCCATGCCAACCAGATATCCCAACCTAGTCTAGTGCCATTTGCCAGTGCATGGCCCATATCCTTCTAAACCCTTCCTATTCATATACATCTAGATGCCTTTTAAATGTTGCAATTGTTCGAGCCTCTACCACTTCCTCTGGCAGTTCATTCCATACATGCACCATCCTCTGCATGAGAAAGTTACCCCTTAGGTCCCTCTCACCCTAAACCTATGCCCTGTAGTTCTAGACTCCCCCGTTCCAGGGAAAAGACTTTGTCTATTTATCCTATCCATACCCCTCATGATTTTCTTCCCTCAGCCTCCGATGCTCCTGAGAAAACAGCTCCAGCCTATTCAGCCTCTCCCTGTAGCTCAAATCCTCCAACCCTGGCAACATCCTTGTAAATCTTTTCCGAACCTTTTCAAGTTCACAGTATCCTACCGATAGGAAGACGACCAGAATTGCAGACAACATTCCAAAAGTGGCCTAACCAATGTCCTGTGCAGCTGCAACATAATCTCCCAACGCCTATACTTAATACTCTGACCAATAAAGGAAAGCATACCAAATGCCTTCTTCACTATCCTGTCTACCTGCGACTCTACTTTCAATGAGCTGTGAACCTGCACTCCAAAGTCTCTTTGACCTTATGATGAAGCGTATAAGTCCTGCTAAGATTTGCTTTCCCAAAATGCGGCACCTCACATTTATCTAAATTAAACTCCATCTGCCACTCCTCAGCCCATTGGCCCATCTGATCAAGATCCCATTGTAATCTGAGGTAACCTTCTTCGCTGTCCACTACACCTCCAATTTTGGTGTCATCTGCAAACTTACTAACTGTACTTCTTATGCTCACATCCAAGTCATTTATATAAATGACAAAAAGTAGTGGACCCAGCACCAATCCTTGTGACAGACCATTGGTCACAGGCCTCCAGTCTGAAAAACAACCCTCCACCACCACACTCTGTCTTCTACCATCAAGCCAGTTCTGTATCCAAATGTGATCTAACCTTGCTAACCAGTCTCCCATGGGGAAACTTGTCGAATGCTTTACTGAAGTCCATATAGATTACGTCCACTGCTCTGCCCTCATCAACCCTCTTTGTTACTTCTTTAAAAAACTCAATCAAGTTAGTGAGACATAATTTCCAATGCACAAAGCCATGTTGACTATCCCTAATCAATCATTGCCTTTTGAAATACGTGTAAATCCTGTCCCTCAGGATTCCCTCCAACAACATGCCCACCACCGACATCAGACTCACCGGTCTACAGTTCCCTGGCTTTCTTTACCACCTTTCTTAAATAGTGGTACCACGTTAGCCAACCTCCAGTCTTCTGGCACCTCATCTGTGTCTATCGACTATACAAATATCTCAGCAAGGGTCCAGCAATCACTTCACTAGCTTCCCATAGAGTTCTAGGGTACACCTGATCAGATCCTGGGGATTTATCCACCTTTACGTGTTTCAAGACGTTCAGCATTTCCTCCTCTGTAATATGGACATTTTTCAAGATGTCACCATCTATTTCCCTACATCCTGTATCTTCCATGTTCTTCTCCACAATAAACACTATATACAGATTGGCATCTTATTTATGAGACTGGATAATTGCCATCAACAATTAGAACATGTCAAGTAAGTCAGCTATTTTGGATAATCCAATAACTTATTCACATTCTTCCCCCGATAGAAAAGTTTTCTAAAGTGCTGTAATAACTCAGCAATGAAAAAATAAATTGCCAAATAAAACTGCATTTACTCATTTTGGACACACCACAATGAAAGAGTTTGAAACTACCAAGACTCCAGGGTGAATAGCAATGGTGGTACCTGTCTGCAATCTGCCCAAGTGAGTGAGCAATGAATTGGGGAAGGAGGTGGGGCAGGTACACTGTAGAGAAATCAGTAAGTATTGTTATAATTCTACACTTTAACTAAGTGTTCTGCAAAGGAACCTCCAACACCTATTTTGAATGTGAACAGTCCAATTCGTGATCTTACTCCTGAACTCAAACATTTCTTCCAAAAAAAATGGTGCAAGTTGTGAGCACTGTCTGATATAATGAATCCTCAAACATTTCAAATGCAGCTTAATTGTTAGACTTGCTGTTGAAACCTCCAGTATCTATCCTCTGATTTTTTTTTAACTTCCTTGGATTTATTTGTGGCTTTACAGGTTTTAAAACTGCATTCCAAATTCTCTGGGAGAGGTGTAGGGTTAATGTTTAATTTCTTCAATCTAGGATGGTTTTACCATCCAGTACTCATAGTGGGTAAATCTTAATAACAGCAACGCACTCACTACAATGTAGTGTAGACTGTATTCGCTGTTGAACCCATGCCAACCACTATAGATATCAGCCCTCATTACACCCAACTGTAATTACATTAATTTCTGGCATTGCTATTTGTAGGCTTCTTGGAAAGTAATTAGGAATGCAATGATTTGCTATTTCACCCACGTGCACAATGTCTTTATAAAACTTCACTTCAACAGAAACATTCTGCATTGAGTATCACTGATGCTATTGTATGAGAAATCCTGACCACACATTTGTATGAAGCTGTCTGCAGTACTGCTCACTATGTGGTACATTTGCTGCCAAAACCATCTGGTGGGGCTAGGTCTTCAATAGATGTAGTTTGTTGCAGGGTAGCAGCAGCAAGTTACAGGTTAGAGTAATATGATAGACATTGTTATGGAGACTAAGAAGAAGACTTGGATCCTAGGGCTTATTTCTTCAAGATCCTAAATTGTTCTCCTACTAAATCTACATGCTATTTTCATAGTGGGTGGCGCTTAAGGCACTACTCACTTCTAAGCCTTTCAGAACTATACACTACTATATAACATCTCCCCCAAGTTATTTTTTATCAATATTGATATTATACATTTACACATGTAATTACATTTGCTAATACCCCATCTCCCTCCAAGTCTCTGACTTTACAGTCAGAGGTAGGTCTCTGAGCATACAATTGGTGACTTTCATTTTGCTCCTTCTGAAGGCTGAAAGTCCCTTTAAACTTTTAATCTCTTGGATTCCCTTCACAGTTGAAACAGGCAATTTATTTCTTGCATATCTGGATATCTGAACATTTGTCATAGCTTCTCAGTGGTGGCTTCCAATCAAGTTGTATGCATCAATCTCTGTCTGCAGATTGTTATTCACAATCTACCACTCAATCTGTGTTGAAAGATGTTAACAAATCTTAACTTGTTGATCACTTTGGATGCTTTTATTTGGACTTACCAACTGTAAAATTGGTGAGATCACTATGTTCAGTTCCTCAGTTCTTCTCCTTGATGATTATTTCTTATTTGGCATGTTTTCTGTCTTTGTTCATGAAGATTCTCCCTGAGAGTATAAGGAAACACCATTCTCCCTTCGAACTTTCTTCTTCTGAGTTATTTCAGTATCTATTACCAGACTTTAATCTGTAATTACTATTTATTTGTCAAGTTGTGACTTACCTGAGTTGAAGACGCATCAGTGAGCTCTAGTCAGGTACAGTGATTATTGGTTATGAGATTGTTAATGTCTGCTCGCTGATCATACAGCCTGGACCACTTATTAATATTGACAGAAGGGAAAACATTTCTGCCAATCCAGCAAAATCATAAGTTTCTATCTTGCTTCAAGCATGAAACAATTTTTTTCAGCAAATGTAACTAAATCTTCATCGATAATGTCTTCCATTTGGGTTTTTCTATGAGTCCAGGGGACCCTATTGATATCTTTTACTAGTTGTCTTTTGACTGGTTGTTCCTTGAGCTTTTCCTCCAACTGGTACTGGACCCATTTTGCTCAACTTTAACTAGTTTAATTCCTTCTGCCATTTGAAGATGATTTAGTTTAAGACACATATTCATTAAAGATAATTTAGTTTAAGACATACATCTATAGAGTGAGAATTCTTGCTATGAAGTAATGCAAGTTTTCTACTATCTGACACCCATATTTAACTCTCTCATACTCTCAACCCTTACTTCAGAGAATGTTTTATTGTGTATCTCAAATTTAAAGTGGCATATCTCCTGGCATTATACAGTTACACTGATATCAGCTGCAGACAGTGCATTTTCAACCATTGTTCTCTATCTTAAAAGCTAGTGAAACACACTTTTGCATCAAACTAAAAATTAATGAAATGCCCACTGATATAAATATCCTTTTTTCAAAAGACTAGGTGTGGATCACCTAATTCCCCTAGCAAGCCATTAAGTTTTTCTTTAATTGTGGCCTGTTCTATCTCATTCCCCTGCTGATATAGGCATTTATTCCACATCCAAAATTGGGCCCTTGAAGACAGAAACAGGGGAATATATTACGGGGAACAAAGAAATAGCAGAAGAATTGAATTGGTACTTCAGATTTGTGTTCACTGGGGAAGACACAAGCAATCTTCTTGAGGTAACAGTGGCTGAAGGACCTGAACTGAAGTGAATTTATATTTGCCAGGAAATGGTGTTGGAGAGACTGTTAGGTCTGAAGGTTGGTAAGTCCCCGGGGCCTGATGGTCTACATCCCAGGGTACTGAAGGAGGTGGCTCGAGAAATCGTGGATGCGTTGGTGATTATTTTCCAGAGTTCGATAGATTTGGGATCAGTTCCTGTGGATTGGAGGGTGGCTAATGTTGAACCACTTTTTAAGGAAGGTGGGAGAGAGAAAGCAGGAAATTATAGACCAGTTAGTCTGACCTCAATGGTGGGAAAGATGCTGGAGTATATTATAAAGGATGAAATTACGACACATCTGGATAGTAGTAACAGGATAGGTCAGAGTCAGCATGGATTTATGAAGGGGAAATCATGCTTGACTAATCTTCTTGAATTTTTTGAGGATGTAACTCTGAAGATGGATGAGGGAGATCCAGTAGATGTAGTATACCTGGACTTTCAGAAAGCTTTTGATAAAGTCCCACAAAGGAAGTTAGTGAGCAAAATTAGGGTGCATAGTATTGGGGGCAAAGTACTAACTTGGATTGAAAGTTGGTTGGCTGACAGGAAACAAAGAGTAGTGATAAACGGCTCCATTTCGGAATGGCAGGAAGTGACCAGTGGGTTACCGCAGGGATCAGTGCTGGGACCACAGCTTTTTGCAATATATATTAATGATATAGAAGATGGTATTAGTAATAACATTAGCAAATTTGCTGATGATACTAAGCTGGGTGGCAGGGTGAAATGTGAGGAGGATGTTAGGAGATTACAGGGTGATCTGGACAGATTAGGTGAGTGGTCAGATGAATGGTAGATGCAGTTTAATGTGGATAAATGTATGGTTATCCACTTTGGTGGCAAGAACAGGAAGGCAGATTACTACCTAAATGGAATCAATTTAGGTAAATGGGCAGTACAAAGAGATCTGGGTGTTCTTGTACACCGGTCAATGAAGGTAAGCACGCAGGAACAGCAGGTAGTGAAGAAGGCTAATAGCATGCTGGCCTTCATAACAAGAGGGATTGAGTATAGAAGCAAAGAGGTTCTTCTGCAGCTGTACAGGGCCCTGGTGAGACCACACCTGGAGTATTGTGTGTAGCTCTGATCTCCAAATTTGAGGAAAGACATTCTGGCTATTGAGGGAGTGCAGTGTAGGTTCACGAGGTCAATTCCTGGAATGGCGGGACTACCTTATGCTGAAAGACTGGAGCGACTGGGCTTGTATACCCTTGAGTTTAGAAGACTGAGAGGGGATCTGATTGAGACATATAAGATTATTAAAGGATTGGATACTCTGGAGGCAGGAAACATGTTTCCGCTGATGGGTGAGTGCCGAACCAGAGGGCACAGCTTAAAACTACAGGGTAGACCATTTAGGACAGAGATGAGGAGAAACTTCTTCACCCAGAGAGTGGTGGCTGTGTGGAATGTTCTGCCCCAGAGGGCAGTGGAGGCCCAGTCTCTGGATTCATTTAAGAAAGAGTTGGATAGAGCTCTCAAGGATAATGGAATCAAGGGTTATGGAGATAAGGCAGGAACAGGATATTGATTAAGGATGATCAGCCATGATCATATTGAATGGTGGTGCAGGCTCAAAGGGCAGAATGGCCTACTCCTACACCTATTGTCTATTGTCTATTATCTTGCTTTTCTGTGACTATGACCTACTTCAGCACTTTTTCTGAAAGTAACCCATTATGTGGCAGATAAACATTCCTTTTTTAAATACTGGGCATTGAACATGCTAGTGAGTTTTAATTGCTATGTAGCACTGGCAAGGACAGTTAATATGTATTTTTTTTGTTCACTCTAGTGTGTTTACTGTGTTTTTTTAAACTTAAGAATTGAATAGATTCTACTCTTCTCCTATCATAAGATTGATTTTATCCTCAAGATTGGCCTGTGCTACTTCCATATTTTAGCTTCATTCACCACTTGCATAACTTTCTCTATCATCAACTCATCCTTCAATTGTAATTAATAGGAGAGAGACTCATCAGCAATTCCAACGATAACCATATCTCATAAACTCTGATTTTAAATCACCATCGTCACATTTTTCATCAATGTATAGAAATCATTAATTATTTTAGCTTTGGAATTGCCAAATGTTGAAATCTTCCATTTTACTCTTTCAAGAATTTAACTTATTCTGAAGTTGGATTTCTCAAAGTCTTTCCATTACTTCAGAAATATTTGTTGCTTTATTTACAATCTGGTAAACAATAACATTATCAACTTAATTCCAGTTGTGAATACACACAAATTAACTTGTGCAACTTCTGAATTAGTATCCAATTTGCAAGCAATTCTGCACCTAAAGAATTGCTTTCTCCAAGATGTCCAGTTCTTTGCATTATTCCTGCAAATATTATTTCCGATGCTATGCCTAATATGATTGTGTATTTTCCTTGCTTGTAAGATTTTAACGTTAATAGTAATAGCTGTATTGCTGTTTTGTGATGCTACTGAAAGATTATCCATGTTGTGGCAGACAAAATGGAAGATTCCCACTTCCTCGTGTCTACTCCAAATGAATTCCTCTAGTTGCGGCCTAAATAAATGCTTCCTATTTCCCAATGGATCTACTGAATTATACTCACTTTTCATAGCTTTAACAGAGATGCCTACTTCAACCAAATTATTTGCTGGCTATTTCTCAGTGTCTGCAGCTCTAAGATCTCCTTTCCTTCCGATGTTTTTTCTGGATGATTCTCTCTGTCTGTTGTATCAATAAACATTTCCTGCCATTTTAACAATGGATCTCCCACTCTAGTAAAGTCTCCAATCTTTCATGTTCGATTAGGCTTGTCTGCTCAAGCTATGAATGTGCCCTTTTATTGCTTGTATTCTGGTTTTACAATGTCCCTCGGTCCGAAACCTTGGTTTGAATTGCTCCCTTGACCCTAGGTTTCTTTTACTGTGGCTGTGCTACTCAGATGTTTCCCAAATGTAATGTTGACACTTGATCTAAACTGAAAAATCTTTACTGTAGCTTTCTCAGCTTTGTATTTTTATATCTCTTTTCTTAAGTTTAATGTCACCCAACTAGGATTTTATCTTCATTCATGAAATTTCCAATATCCATTCACTCTCTGGCTCAATGCCTACTTGAGACTGTTCCTATAGGTCTCCACCCAATGCAATCTGTAATTGCCTCTGAGTAACTAAAAATCCAGTCCCAGGGAGTTCCTAATGATTTTCCCATATTGCATACCAGATCTGAAATACATTTTGCATTCATTGTAGATTCCACTTTGTTGAGTATTGCTCTGAGGGTTTCTTCCTTCTACTCACTGCATGAGTAGGATTCCTAAAGCTCTGTCTGAAAAAATCTTCCAACATGCAGTATGATACAGCCAAACAGAATCTGCACCATCACTCACCCTGGGGAATGGGCAATCATTCCCACTGCTCACCCTGAGGAATGGGCAATCATTTCCTCTGCTCACCCTGGGGAATGGCCAATCATTGCCACTGTTCACCCTGGGGAATGGCCAATCATTCCCACTGTTCACCCTGGGGAATGGCCAATCATTCCCACTGGTCACCCTGGGGAATGGGCAATCATTTCCTCTGCTCACCCTGGGGAATGGCCAATCATTACCACTGCTCACCCTGGGGAATGGCCAATCATTCCCACTGTTCACCCTGGGGAATGGCCAATCATTCCCACTGTTCACCCTGGGGAATGGCCAATCATTCCCACTGCTCACCCTGGGGAATGGGCAATCATTGCCACTGCTCACCCTGGGGAATGGCCAATCATTCCCACTGTTCACCCTGGGGAATGGCCAATCATTCCCACTGTTCACCCTGGGGAATGGCCAATCAATCCCACTGTTCACCCTGGGGAATGGCCAATCAATCTCACTGTTCACCCTGGGGAATGGTCAATCAATCCCACTGCTCACCTTGGGGAATGGCCAATCATTCCCACAGTTCACCCTGGGGACTGGCCAATCATTCCCACTGTTCACCCTGGGGAATGGCCAATCATTCCCACTGCTCACCCTGGGGAATGGGCAATCATTGCCACTGCTCACCCTGGGGAATGGCCAATCATTCCCACTGTTCACCCTGGGGAATGGCCAATCATTCCCACTGTTCACCCTGGGGAATGGCCAATCAATCCCACTGTTCACCCTGGGGAATGGCCAATCAATCTCACTGTTCACCCTGGGGAATGGTCAATCAATCCCACTGCTCACCCTGGGGAATGGCCAATCAATCCCACTGTTCACCCTGGGGAATGGCCAATCAATCTCACTGTTCACCCTGGGGAATGGTCAATCAATCCCACTGCTCACCCTGGGGAATGGCCAATCATTCCCACTGTTCACCCTGGGGAATGATCAATCAATCCCACTGTTCACCCTGGGGAATGATCAATCAATCCCACTGCTGACCTTGGAGAATAGAACATAGAACAATACAGCGCAGAATAGGCCCTTCGGCCCTCGATGTTGCGCCGACCTGTGAACTATTCTCAGCTCGTCCCCCAAAATCATCCATGTGCTTATCTAAGGATTGTTTCAATCTCCCTAATGTGGCTGAGTTGACTACATTAGCAGGTAGGACATTCCACGCCCATACCACTCTCTGTGTAAAGAACCTGCCTCTGACATCTGTTTTAAATCTATCACCCCTCAATTTGTAGTTATGCCCCCTCGTACACGCTGACGTTATCATCTTAGGAAAAAGACTTTTACTGTCTACCCTATCTAATCCTCTGATCATCTTGTATGTCTCTATCAAATCCCCTCTTCGCCTTCTTCTTGCTAATGAGAACAGGTTCAAGTCTCTCAGCTTTTCCTCATAAGACCTTCTTTCCAGACCAGGCAACATCCTGGTAAATCTCTTCTGCACCTTTTCCAATGCTTCCACTTCCTTCCCGAAATATGGGGACCAGAACTGTACACAATATTCCAAGTGTGGCCGCACCAGCGTTTTGTATAGTTGCAGCATGATATTGCGGCTCCGGAACTCAATCCCTCTACGAATGAAACCTAACACACCGTATGCCTTCTTAACAGCACTATCCACTTGGGTGGCAACTTTCAGGGATCTAGGTACATGGACTCCAAGATCCCTCTGCACATCGACACTACCAAGAATCTTTCCATCGACTCAGTACTCTGCCTTCCTGTTATTCTTCCCAAAGTGCATCACCTCACATTTAGTTGCATTGAACTCCATTTGCCACCCCTCAGCCCAATTCTGCAGTTTATCCAAGTCCCCCTGTAACATTCTTCCACACTGTCCACTACTCCACCGACCAATGGCCAATAATTCCCACTGCTGACCCTGGGGAATGACCAATCATTCCCACTGCTGACCCTGGGGAATGGGCAATCATTCCCACTGCTGACCCTGGGGAATGGCCAGTCATTCCATCTGTTCACCCTGGGGAATGGCCAATCATTCCCACTGCTGACCCTGGGGAATGGCCAATCATTCCCACTGCTGACCCTGGGGAATGGGCAATCATTCCCACTGCTGACCCTGAGGAATGGCCAATCATTCCCTCTGTTCACCCTGGGGAATGGCCAATCATTCCCACTGCTGACCCTGGGGAATGGCCAGTCATTCCCACTGCTGACTCTGGGGATTGGCCAATCATTCCCACTGCTCACCCTGAGGAATGGCCAATCATTCCCACTGTTCACCCTGGGGAATGGCCAATCATTCCCACTGTTCACCCTGGGGAATGGGCAATCATTCCCACTGCTGACCCTGGGGAATGGCCAATCATTCCCACTGCTGACCCTAGGGAATGGGCAATCATTTGCTCTGTTCACCCTGGGGAATGGCCAATCACACCAACTACTCATCATGGAGTATGGGCAGTCATTCCCACTGCTCACCATGGGATAGATTTCCTGGCACCAACCAATTTTGGAGTCGAGATGTACAGGGCCCACTTGGTTTAGTGCGGGAGAGGAAGACCACTTGCTAGACTAACTGGAAGAGCACCTTGTCTTAAATGAGATTTAGTTTAGTGTGTCTACATCTAAGTGCATGTTACACTGATATGATCGATATTGTTACAGACTATGAGGAGGACGTCAATGTTAGCTTTCACTGCTTTGAAATCCTAGACTGTTCTCCTATTAAGTCCATGTGACATCAACTTCAGGCATTCGGTTTAAGGCACTCCTCAGTATTAACCCTTTCAGAGGATGCATTTGGCATCATGTAGATATGCACACTGGTTCTAAATGTTTTGAAGGTCACCTACAGAATCATTAAAAATGACAACAAGATACATGATTCAAACAGGTTTAAATTATTAAAGGGTATGAAGAAGTGAGAGCATGTTGATTAATAGATTTACTTTAACCCGCAAGGTACCAACCACTTGCCTGAATGAGTGCAGTTCAAACACTGAAGAAGCTTGGCACCATCCAGGCCAAAGCAGCCCCCTTGATTAGCACCCCACCCCCCAATTTAACATTCACTCCCTCCACCAGCAGTACAGTAGGAGCGGTGTTGCACCATCTACAAGATTCACTGCAGTAATTTGCAAAGCTTCTGTCAACAGTATCTTTTACAGTCGTGACCTCTGCTATTGTGAAGGACAGCAGGCACATAGGCATATCACCATCTGCAAGTTCTCATCAAAGTCACACACCAGCCTGAAGTGCAACTTTATCACCATTTGCTCACTGTCACAGGATCCAAATCCTACAAACACTCTTCCTAATTGCACTGAGAGTGTATCTAAGCTATACTTCTCAAGGACGACAAATGTTTTATTGCATTTCTGTTCAGTTTTTTTTCCAGACACAGCAAGATCTAAACATTTACATGTTCACATAGGAGGAAGATCCTCAAAATATTTCTAGGAAAGGTTGCTTTTATTTTCTAAACCTCCTGCTAATTGTTACCTGCATCTCATCTGCCTGGTAGATGTGAACAATGTTTTTATTATTTACTTTCTAATTATATCATGAAAATTATAAGTATGAAAAGTAACAGTATAACTAAGAACCTGAGTAATTTATTTTGTTCAAATAAAGATGATTTTTTTCTAAACAAGTTGATAAATAACATGTACTGTAAAGATAGGAAATGAACTGCAACGAGTGAAAATCAACAGTAGTTTCTTAATCACTGACATTGTTCAACAATAGAAACTGAGACAAATCAGAAATATTGTAAATAAGCAATCAAATTGCATTGTACGAGTGCCCTGAAACAGAAGTCAAAAGAACACGTTGAATAAAGAATATAATTTCTGAGAGGAGTACCTTGCACCTTTATGTAAGAGCATAATAAACAAGTTCTGAACTGAATTCAAGATTTATTTAGAGAGAAATTACCGATAAGTATTTGGTTAATCTCTAAGCAACATTAAATTTATCCTATTAACGTCCGATAGAAAATGATCACATATTGAACAACGTATTATTTTAATCATCCATGCACTATGTAATGAAATGAATGTATTTCCCTCTCAGAAATGTTTGATATGCTGTATGTATTTTTAAACATTCAACAAATATATTTTCTTCTTCCTCTGCAGAATACGTCTCTGCAACTTTTGGCAATGAGAATTCTAGCAGTTTGGCCACTTTTGTTATCACAGACAATCCGGGCACTAAATTTGTTATCTCTTTTTTCGTACGTACACGAAAGGTAGATGGCTTCCTGATGCAATTCAGCCATGGTAGAATTCCTTATCTCACAATATATTTGAATAACAGCAGCATTTACATCAAGACAAAAGTTTTGATGGTAAACTCATCCATGAATCTTGCTGACGGCTTTAAGCGACTGATAGAAATTCGTTTTGATGAAGCCTGGGTAACTGTTACTGCATCAGATGTTATCCTGCTGGACTTCCTTTTGTCTTCTGTGAAGATTCAACCTTTTGACATTGTCCACATTGGTCAAGATCCTCATAATTCCACTCATTGGGGAGGACCTTTCAAGGGCTGCCTGCAGGATATAAGGCTCAACAATATACAACTGGAGTTTTACCCACTAGATGAGGGAAATTATAGCTCATCACTGGAGGTTTACGACAATAAAACACTTGTAAATGTGATCGAAGGTTGTATCAGTGACGATTCTTGTGTGGTAAGAAAATAACGTGTTTTCATATCTTCCACATCCAATTGTTTCAGGTTTAATGTTTTAAGATTGGAGTTGCTGTCTTACTACTCTATAATTAGAAATGATCAGAAAAGTTGAAATCATGCCTCTAACTAACATTACAAAGTGTTACACATGCAATGGATTTATTTTTGATGTTCAATCAATGCTGCGATAGCAGATAATTTGGCATACATAAGATGAGTTACATAATAAAATGAACAATTCTTTGATATCTTCTTTGTATTGTTTGGGAGGAAATATCTGCTGAGTTAGAGAGAATGACATGTAAGGACTGGGGCCCAGCATTTCAGCTTCAACACAGCAGAGAGAGGGAGGCAGCAACAGGATAAACTGAGGCCCAGGATCAGGGGGACAGCGGAGAGAAGGGGCCCTAGTTTAACTACTGCAGCTTCAAGGCATAGGGAAAACAAATCAAATAGTGCCATCGCAGAGAAGTGGTGGGTTGATTGGTTTGTGTTTTTAAAGCGTGTATTTATTTTGAAAAAAAAAGGGTTAACTGAGCAACAACTGGAATAAGTGAAAACCAGGGCCAATATAATCAATTAATGTCAGAAACCAAACTAGAGTAAGGGAAAGGAAGTTAACACAAAGGAAAGGGGGGTGTCATAATAATGAACAAGAAATCAGTTACAGCAGGAAGGAGGACAAGAAGAGTCCTCAATGAGGCCCTATGGGTAGAACGTAAAAACCAAAAAGGAGCAATCACATTGCTGGGAGTGTACTGTAGGCTCCCTAAACAGTCTGAGAGAATCAGAAGATCAGATATGGAGGCAAATTTCACAAAAGTGTAAAAGTAATAGGGTAGCCTCGTCGGGAATTTCAACTTCCCCAACATTAACTGAGGTAATCATAGTGAGGAAGGTTTAGAGGGAGCAAGTTATTAAAATGTATCAGGAGAGCTTTTAAAGCCAGTCTATAGAAGGCCCTACAGGAGATCAGAACTCTGATAAGATCAAGATTGTTGTGGAAAAGGACAAGGATGGGGCTCAAATTAAAGGTCTAAACTGGGGGAAGGCTGATTTTAATAAAATCAGATGTGATTTAGCTGGGGTGCACTGGGAGCCAAAACATTTTAGGTAAATTTGTGTCAGAGCAGTGGGACATATTTAAGAAGGAAATAGGGAGAGTGGGGTGCCAACAAGTCCCAACAAAGATACAGGGTGGGACCAACAAATCCTGTGTATTCAGATAGCAAGGGATTTCCAGGATTGGATAAAGAGAAAGAAAAGAGGCATATGGCTCAAAACAACAGAGGCCCCAGAGGAGTATGGAACATGCACGGGGACCTTACAAAGGAAATGAGGAGAGCCAAAGGGTGTATGAAAGGATAATGGCAGGCAAACTAAAGTCCTAAATTATTTTACAAGAACATTAAGGGTAACAAAGGAGTAGGACCCATTAACAATGACAGTGGTCGTTTCTGCACGGAGCCAGAAGCTATGTTCTAAACGCATATTTTATGTCAGTGTTCACTAGACAATGTGGGTATAGAAATCAGGGAGAAGGACTGTGGTATATTTAAAGAAGTTAACATAGACAGAGAGAGGTCTCTGAGGTATCTGGCCAGCTTAAAAGTAAAGTCGAGAGTATGGTGCGAGAAAAGCTCAGCAGGCCAGGCAGCATCTGAGGAGCAGGAGAATTGACATTTCGGGCAAAAACCCTTCATCAGGAATGAGTGATAGGACCTTGGAAGCACTGAGAATCAGAGGGACCTTGGTGTGCATGTCTACCAAACCCTTAAGGTATCCATGCTGATGGATAAAGTGGTTATGAAGGCACATGGGACTCATACCTTGGTTAGCTGAGGTGTAGAGTTTAAGAACAGTGATGTTATGCTGGAACTGTATAACACATTGGTTAGGCCATTCTGTGAAGGAGGGTTGTGATAGCATTGAAAGGGTACAAAGGGTATTTATCAGGATGTTGCCCGGGTTAGAGAGTTGTAGATATGAAGCGAGATTGGACAGACCAGGATTATTTTCCTTTGCAGCAGAAAAGGTGGGAGTGGGGCGGACATGATTGAGATGCGTAAGATTATGAGGGTCATAGAGACGGTAGTAAAAAAGGAACTTTTCCCTTTGATGAAGGAATCAATGACAGGGGACATAGATTGAAGACAAAGTGGTGGAGATTTATTTTCTCTCAGAGGGTGGTGCGAATCTGGAACTTTTCCTGCAGAAACCCTCAGGACATTCAGTGTATGTTTAGATGTGCACTTGTGATACCAAAGCACACAAGGCAATGGGGCAACTGATGGAAAATGAGATTAGAATGGTTAGGTGGTTATTGTTGAGCAGCACAGAGTCAAAGGACCTTTTTCCGTGCTGTAGACTCTATGACTCTACAGTTTCATGTCTCATCTGAAAAACAATGTTTCTGTCAAAGCAAGCCTAGTTTTGTATCTTCAAGACTGAGATTGAGATTTGAATCTAAAACATTTGAGCTCACGAAACAATTTGTTATCAATTGGCTCAAGTTGCCAATTGCGAAGGTTTTACTGGAAGATAGGAAAGGAAAATTAAATATAAAATAAAGTAATTAAGTAATAAATTTAGAAGTAGAAACAAGAATTTTAAATGGAAAAGAACAACTCATCACTTGAAGCAGTTTTAACACATACAATCCTATTTCTTTTTTGTGCGATCTGTCAGAATGGAAAGTGACATTTTAAACTTTATTTCCTTCGCTGGACTAATGCAACAGTTATGGGCTATCAATACACAAAGAATTTATGAATTTCCCAGAATTATTTCATTTTATATTTGATGTATTCCTACCTGAAAAATGTTAAGCTATTACTAAGGGAGATGCTGATTTCAATACTACATTGAGCTTCTGCTGATCTCATCTGTTTAAGTATTGCTGCTGTTCAGTCGCATTGTAGTTTGAAGCATCATTCAACTAAACATTTGGAACTTGGTTAAATTTTCCCTGCTGGGTAGGAGCTGAAATTTTCACCAAAAACATGTTTGCAAATTTTCATTGTACTAACTTCTTCAGACACAAAATTAAAACTGACCACAAAATTAAAATCTACTAAAGAAAACAAAGACTTTCATATATATATGGAATCTTTCAGGAGTTTAGGACAGCCCTCCACCTCATGCCAGATCCAACCCTCCAACTCGGCACCGCCCTCTTGAACTGCCCTACCTATCCATATTGCTTCCCACCTATCTGCTTCACCCTCCGATCCGACCTAACACCATCACCCCCCCATGTGCATCTACTTCCCAGCAACCTTGCCCCCAGCCCCATCACCTCTTCCTATTTATCTCTCAGCCCCCTTCCCCCTATTGTGCTGTGCTTTTCCAGCACCATACTTTTCAACTCAAATCACTTCACAGCCTATTAAGCGGTTCTGAAATGAAATTGTTGTTGTAATGTAGGAAAGAGAGGTTGGTGTAATCACTGACAGATGAGACAAAATAATTTGTAGTGAACAAGAAATTGACTTGTATCAATGACATTTTTATTGCTTGTGTGCAGACTGCTCCTTGCCAAAACGGAGGCAATTGTACTGTGACATGGAATGACTTTGAATGTAAATGTCCACCGGTGTACAGTGGAAGGATCTGTGAGACAAAAGTGTGGTGTGAGACTGATCCGTGCCCTGCAGGATATTGCTGTCAGGATCATTCGAATGGATATGAATGTAAGAACTACAAGAATGCACTTTAACAAATTATTGACTTTTGGGGGGGGGGAATTCATGGTCATGTGTCTTCAAGACTGAGATTGAGATTTGAATCTAAAACATTTGTTAGGCAGCTAACAATTTGCAGCAACTTCTGAAAGTTGATTGAGGGTGTTAAGATGCCATGTTTTAGATATGGTACATTAGTTAATTAGATAAAGAGAGACACAGATAAGAACACTTCACAAATCCTGAAGCCGTTCTATAGAATGGGAGAAACAGAGGTGGCAGTTTTGAAGGGGTGAAGTGTTCACCCCTGATTTTGTGCAGTCTTTGGTGGTGACAGTGTTTGATCTTCCCTTGGGCTGATACAGGGGATCGCTTGGTCTTCTCTGAAGAACATAGTGTCTCATTCCCCTGGATCCTTCTCTCTCTCTTCTTCCTCATCCTCAGCCATCTCCATTGAAACAGCTTATTTTGGGACAGGCTATTTATTCTGTGGCAGTCAGCTGTCTAAACCCTCTCATCCAATGACCATGGACAGCTAATCATAATGCCAGGCTGACCTTTGTCCACTTTCCCCATTTGAGGTTAGTTTTCATTTCTTCTAAGTATCAAGATCTGATTTTTTCAAAACACTGCATTCATAATGGATTAGTGTGCTCCTGATAAATCCTTTGTTTCTGCTTGTAGAAATCTAGTTACACCTGTAACACAGTTAAATGAGGTCTCATGCTGCACAGGACATACTAAATATGGAATACTAAGAAGCCAGTTTTAAAAGGAAACCCATTTTACAACAAAATATTCAGAGGTTAGAATACATGAAAAATATAGAATTTTTAAATATATTGCAACCTATGAATCCCAAATTTGCAAAATCAGCCTATCACAGATTATTGCCTGTGGATGAGGAGAAAGTCAGAAAGTATGATTTTTGTTGCTCATCAAAGCTAGTTTAACAAACTTTGAGAAACTTTCATGTGCCTTAAAGAAACTTACTGGGCACAGTGACGTTTTGTATCTCTGAAATCAGCAATAACCTGCTCACTGATAGTCGCACTGATGATCTTACCCAACATGGTAACAAAACGTCTTCACAATAACCCAGAAGCTCGGTGAGCTAACTAACCAACCAACCAACTCATCATTGATGGTCAGTTTGAGAGGAAGTGGTGGTAGTGACTGCTCTTGACAGCAAGACAACATTTGACTGGTGTGGCATCAAGGAGCCGTAGCAAAACATGGGAATCAGCAGAGAAAGATTCCACTGGTTAGAGTCATATTGAGCTCTAATGAAAATGGTTGTGTGTGTTGGAACTCTATTATTTCAGCTCCATCTCTGCGGGAGTTCTTTGGCATAGCTGTATTCAGCTGCATCATCAATGACCTTCCTTCCAACATAAGGTCAGAATGTTTCCTGAAAAATATATAATATTCAACACCACTCATGACTCCTCAGAAACTGAAATAGTATATATCCATTTCCAGTAAGACCTGGGTAACACCAGGTTTCAGCTGTTAAATGACAACTTGCAATCATGCCACATAAGTGCCTGGCAACAGCCATCTCCAATAAAAGAAAATCCAACCCCCTCTCCACATCATTAAATCCCCCATTAACAATATCCTGGAGGGTATCAGCATTGACAGAAGCTGAACTGGACCAGCAATGTAATATTGTGGCTATAAGAACAGGTTGTAGAAATTCTGTAGTGAGTAATTCACTTTCTAACTTCTCAAAGCCAACTGATTATTTAGAAGGCATAGGTTAGAAACATGATGGAATATTATTTACTTGCCTGGATGAGTGCAACTCTAAAAACACTCAATAAACTCTGTACCATTCTGGACAAAACAGCTGACTTGACTGGTATCATACCCACTACCTCAAACACCCGCTCCTTCCATCACCAATATGCAGTGACCACACTATGTACCATCTACAGGATGCCCTGCAACAATTCACCAATGCTGTTCTGACAGAACTTTATAAACCCATAATCCTGGAAGGACAAGGGTAGAAGATGCATGGGAACACCACCACCAGCAAATTCTCCTCCAAGTCAGTGATTCATCCTGACTTGGAATTGTATCACAGTCCCATCATTGTGGCTCAAAATCCTGAAAGTGTCTTACAAACAGCACAGTGGCTGTATTTAGACCCTGCCACTGGACTGCGGTTGTTCAAGAAGGTGACACATCACCAACTTTCCAAGGGCAATTAACAAAGAGCAAAAAACACTGGCTGAGCTAGCAATGCCCATGTCCTCTGAACAAACAAAACAGAATTAAAATATAATAATTCAGCCAATGTAATTTGGCAGTGATTCACACACATGGGTATTTCAAAACCAAACATTATTCATTTGGAGGCAGTTGATTTTAAATGTAGGAATGTAGGTTTAGTTGCAAATATATTTGTTTCTTCAAAGTACATTCTCGTGTTAAAACATTGTCATTGAAAAAGTCCAAAGCTGAATGACCAACATGGATTTCTAGGAGATAACTTTTACCTTCTATTTTTGTGGATGTTTACAGGTTATGCTAATGCAACATTTCAAGGTGAAAATCCACTGATCTACATTGGTAACACGTTTATCACAAGAAATCTCATCAGCATTTCCATGGACTTCAAAACCAGAAATATGGATGCTGTCCTGCTAGAGGCGAGCAATGGCGCTGATTCCATTTGGTTTGGTATCCGTAACTCTTACTTGCAGTTCAAGTTGTACAGTGGAAATAGTCTGGAAGCCATCACACTTTCTAGCAATGTCAATATCTCTGATGGACAGTGGCACTCAGTGCTCATTACAATGGTGGAGCCTTTTTTGATGTTTTCAAAGTGGACCATGATTCTTAATGGAAATTCCAATTTTACCAGTTCAGTTACTGCTGGGAATTTAAATTTTCTTCAACATAATGTGAATATAACCCTAAGTGACAGTTTTACAGGTTGTCTTGGTGTGGTTAAAATTGGTGGAATATACTTGCCTTACTTCAAGCAAAATATTTTGACAAATACTGAACAGTTTATTCTAGTAAGTAGCCCCCCAGCTGATATTGGATGCTTTGGCACAGAAATATGTTCCTCAAATCCATGCCAAAATAATGCAACGTGTGTAGACCTATTTGACTTTTACCAGTGTAACTGCATGGCAGGATGGGAAGGCCCCAGATGTGAACTCAATGTTGATGACTGTGCGTCCACTCTCTGTATTCATGGTAATTGCAGCGATTTGTTGGAAGGCTACAAGTGTACCTGCGACCTGGGTTACACTGGGAAAAACTGTGAGAGTAATATAGATGACTGCGTGAACCACACATGTAAAAACAACGGGACCTGCATTGACAGTATCAACTCGTATTTCTGCAACTGTCCAAACCAGTTCACTGGACAATACTGCGAGTAAGCATACTGTTCTATATGTTTGATTCTGTATACTGGAACTATTCAAAAATTTAAAAGTTATTTAAAACAACTAGCACACAAATAACAGGCATTAAAACAACAATTGCCTCTAGACTCATCTAATATCTGGTTTATCTTAGTATTGATTCCTAATGTTTTAATGTCATTTATTTTAAATGTCTTGTTTATTTCAATTAATTGTTATAAATATATAGTGAACCAGAGACAGATACCCAAATCCTCATGTATCTGGCTGATTACGTGCACTGTCATTATGTGCTACAAGCTGCATTTCACAATGTCCTTGATCATGTTACAACCAAATCTTTCATCTAAACCCATGTTCTGCCAATTCCTCTGGCAGAGCTGTGAAACTGTCTCCAAATTGCCCTAATTTCTAAGCTGTATTGTAAGGATTTAGATGGAAATATAACAGAATTTTTAAAAACACATAATTAATAACTAAATCTAAAATCTGTAAATATTCATTACCAATGTAAATCTTAGATAAAACCTTTAAATTTTTCAATGAAGATTAACTGTTTTCACTTAAATACATCTCTCATTTGACTGATAAACACACTTAAATTGTTTATTTGCGTATTGATGGATGTGACAAATGGACTGAATGTAAAAGAAGCAAAAGTTGAGGATGAAACAACTCCTCTATAATTTTATTAACATGACAACTTTTAAAGATAGTGAAGAATTCCTTTTGCAACGTGAGGCTTGGATTTACAGATTCCCTACTACAGTGCTACAATTGTACGCTACAATAAATCTGAGTTTCAGATAAAGAATTCCTTGCCAATATATATGATGCCATAAATTTGGTATTAATCTTTAGCTCCTTCCTCATAAAAAAATAAAACATTTAAAGCAATACAGAATATTTGAATTTATAAAATGTGCACCACCATGAATATATCTTTTACGCATTACATAGGAATAGAGGACTTAAGAAATCCACCGACGTTAAGATTGATGGAAAATTGTACTTCCTTGTTATCCAGGGTTGTACAAGGGTAGACAAAAGCCATATTCCATGAACCATATAAATTACTGTTTAGAAGTGGGCTGGAGATAGGAGTGAGAGAGTAACTTTAAGAAAAATTGGAGAAAGGTAAATAACTGGATTAGCTTTCTCCAGGTGAAGTTAAATCTAATCCATTAATACTTTGGAAAACATAATAAATTAAAAAATAACATAAAATACCCAGGGGGAGAAATCATTATTATTTCATGTGTGTGTTCTGTCTGCTCCAAAATGACCAAATGATATTTACCTTCTAACAGCTCAATAAATGACATACAGAAGCAATTCTGTGAGATGTATGTGTTGTTCAAATGGCATAGGTGATGTGAGACAAACAATTTCAAAAGATTTACAAATTTGTATTCTTACCCTGACAATATGCTGAATATTTAAGAATCTATTCTATTTTTTCATGAATTGACATCTGTAATGATGCAAATCTAATTTGCATGTGAATTAACAACATATTATATTCGTTTCAGATGGCCCTACCCACCAGTCAAATGTGGAGAGCTTTTCAGTTGTAACAATGGAGGGCTTTGTACTGATGGATTGTGGGGTGCCAACTGTACCTGTAAACCAGGCTTTACTGGAGTAAGGTAAAGGCAGTCATTGTAATCCCAATAAACCTATCGCTCACATTGTTTCCATATTTTAATAAATGCCATTGTTTCTGGTCTTGGTGTGGTGTCAGGTATTTTCTAAACATCCCATTCAGAGATGTTATCACGCATCTCTGGAGTAGGTGAGACTTGAACCTGGCCTTCTGGCTCAGAGGAAGGGACACTACCTTTGAGTCACAGGAGCTCCTTTGTGTGGTATTTCTTTTAAAAAAGAATAACATTTTTCTAATCAACCTGTTCAGAGATGTTATTACACACCTCTGGAGCAGGTAGAACTTGGAGCAGGCTTCCCTGCTCCAGGGCAGGGACACTACCACTGCACCACAATAGGGCCGATTGACATGGCACGTGTTTGGAAGTCTAATGTAATTCACATGTGAATGGTCAGTTGTAGAATCATGGGTGTCCTATTCAAAGATGGGTAGACATAGGCAGACAGGAATAGTCGAAGGGAAGGGATTAATATCAATACACAATGGTTTATTTTACAGAAATTGTTCGAATGTCACCCAGCAGAATTTCAAAGCATTATAACAACTTCTGAATAGTAAGTTTGTATATCTAGATATCTCATCATGAAAGACTACACAGGCAAATAAAAGTCTTAGGAAGTAGGAGAAGGCTGTTGACATTGAGCCTGTTTCACAATTCAATAAGACCATGTCTGATCTGCCTGTGAATTTATCACCACTTCCTTGCCTCTGTGGTCTGTTAAAAATTCTATTCTACTCAGCCTTGAATAAACTCGAAGACCCAGCCTCGGCTACCTTCAGGGGAAAAGAATTTAAGCATTTAATTAACCTCTCAGAGTTGAAATTTCTAATATCAGTCTTTAAGTAGAGACCCTTTATTCTCAAGGTCCATTATTTTTAGTCTCCTCACAAGAAGAAACATCTTCTGGGAATCTGCCTGAGATTATTCCCCCAAGATCTTATAATTTTAATAAGATCAACCTTTCATTCTATAAACAGCAATGGGTGAAGCTTACCATAGAATCATAGAGTCATAGAGATGTACAGCATGGAAACAGACCCTTCGGTCCAACCTGTCCATACCAACCAGATATCCCAACCCAATCTATCCCACCTGCCAGCACCCGGCCCATATCCCTCCAACCCCTTCCTATTCATATACCCATCCAAATGTCTCTTAAATGTTGCAATTGTACCAGCTTCCACCACTTCCTCTGGCAGCTCATTCCATACATGTACCACCCTCTGTGTGAAAACGTTGCCCCTTAGGTCTCTTTTATATCTTTTCGCTCTCACCTTAAACCTATCCCCTCTAGTTCTGGACTCCCTGACTCCAGGGAAAAGACTTTGTCTATTTATCCTATCCACACCCCTCATAATTTTGTAAACCTCTATAAGGTCACCCCTCAGCCTCCGACGCTCCAGGGAAAACAGCCCCAGCCTGTTCAGGCTCTCCCTATAGCTCAAATCCTCCAATCCTGGCAACAGCCTTGTAAATCTTTTCTGAACCCTTTCAAGTTTCACAACATCTTTCCGTTAGGAAGGAGACCAGAATTGCACACAATATTCCAACAATGGCCTAACCAATGTCCTGTACAGCCACAACATGATCTCCCAACTCCTGTACTCAATACTCTGACCAATAAAGGAAAGCACACCAAATGCCTTCTTCACTATCCTATCTACCTGCGACTCCACCTTCATGGAGCTATGAACCTGCACTCCAAGGTCTCTTTGTTCAGCAACACTCCCTAGGACCTTAACATTAAGTGTATAAGTCCTGCTAAGATTTGCTTTCCCAAAATGCAAATTTGTTTTCACATTTATCTGAATTAAACTCCATCTGTCACTTCTCAGCCCATTGGCCCATCTAGTCCAGATCCTGTTGTAATCTGAGATAACCCTCTTCGCTGTCCACTACACCTCCAATTTTGGTGTCATCTGCAAACTTACTAACTGTATCTCTTATGCTCGCATCCAAATCATTTATGTAAATGACAAAACGTAGAGGACCCAGCACCGATCCTTGTGGCATTTCACTGGTCACAGGCTTCCAGTCTGAAAAACAACCCTCCACCACCACCCTCTGTCTTCTACCTTTGAGCCAGTTCTGTATCGAAATGGCTAGTTCTCCCTGTATTCCATGAGTTCTAACCTTGCTAATCAGTCTCCCATGGGGAACCTTGTCGAAAGCCTTACTGAACTCCATACAGATCACATCTACCGCTCTGCCCCCATTAATCTTCTTTGTTACTTCTTCAACTAACTCAATCAAGTTTGTGAGACATGATTTCCCACTGACAAAGCCATGTTGACTATCCCGAATCAGTCCTTGCCTTTCCAAATACATGTACGTCCTGTCCCTCAGGACTCCCTCCAACAGCTTGCCCACCACTGAGGTCAGGCTCACCGGTCTATAGTTCCCTGGCTTGTCTTTTCCGCCCTTCTTAAACAGTGGCACCACGTTAGCCAACGTCAGTTTTCCGGCACCTCACCTGTGACTATCGATGATACAAATATCTCAGCAAGAGGCCCAGCAATCAAGCCTTTCATCCCAAATCATAGAATCCCTACAGTGTGGAAGCAGGCCATTCGGTCCATCAAGTCCACAGCAACTCTCTGAATGGCATTAGATCCAGACCCATCCTCCTACCCTATAACCCTGCATATCCAATGGCTAATCCACCTAACCTGCACATTTTTGAACTGTGGGAAGAAACCGGAGCACTTGGTGGAAACCCAAACAGACACAGGGAGAATGTGCAAATTCCACACTGTCACCAGAAGATGGAATCGAACCCAGGTCCTTGGTGCTGCACTGCAACAGTGCTAACCACTGAGCTACTGTGTCACCCCAAATAAGGCAGCATGAAATACTATCATTTCCAAATCCTTAAAGTTCTTCAGAGTTTTGATGTTGTACTTGCAATTACTCTGACCTCGCTAGGAATAAACTGTGCTCTGAGTTGCCACACGATTAAGTAACATTATACTTCAAGACAACTGATCTGAATATTTCCTGAATGCCATGCCATTTTCCACTTTTACAGCCAAAAACAACTATTTGAATGCTCCAGAAAGTGTACAATGATCAAAGTACTGGCATGGAAACTTTAAATATTGTGATGCCTATTTTATTAATTTAAGGTGAACCTGTGTTTACTTTGAAATTCATGAAAACCTTTTAAAATCTGAAATTGGCATGTAACAATATTTCCTTACTTTGAGAAATTGACATGAAATCCGTTGCTATGAATGAAAGATTTCAGGTTATTGGTGCTATAAAATAGCATTTTTAAACTAACATTCTGGACACAGAGTACAGTGTTAATGAACAATGCTGGCAGTTCCTGGTATGTGAAATATAGACAGTAGGAAAAGTACTGACCATGATTAAAAATGGCCAACGATCTGTACTGCACCAGATCATTTTGGGAAAGGCTTATCCAATTGGGTCTGGCATTGTCTGTGGAGAGAAAAACTGAGTTGATATTTCGAGTCCAGTATGCCACTCATTCATCGCTTTTCAGTTCTTAAGAAGAGTCATACTGGATGCAAAATGTTAACTGTTTCTCCCTCCACAGATGCAGCCGGACCTGCTGAGTTTCTCCAGCATTCTGGAGAAACGTGTTGGTTTCAGACGTACAGCTTTCAGAGTATTTTGCCTTTATTGAAGGATTTATCAAATTGATTTGGTTTCTTCTAGTTCGTTAATTTCCAACTTCAACTTTTCTAGATGTGAAGAAGTGGTGAATGAATGTGATTCAAATCCCTGTCAGAATGGAGGGACTTGCCATAACCTGGTCAACAAGTTTGTTTGCGTCTGTGGAGATAATTTTGTAGGCGATCAGTGTGAGCTTGATGTAAGCATTCTTTATTTCTTATGCTCAATGTTGCTTTGGCAAAAATATTTTCAATTCTAGCCTTGACACATGTATTGAACATGAGGGAATCAAAAATAGACTTTATCTGGCACTAAGTGTGCTCAGTCCTTCTAAATCTAATAAAGCCAGAGATTTGATGTTTGCTGAGAAGATATCTAATGAGCTAATATGTATGGAATATTATGCCAGTCGAGGCATCTTTCATTCTGTTGGAAGTTTTTAGGCAAATCTTTGATGATCATAATGTTTTACAAGTGATATTGTCGAGCCATAGAAGACCAGAAATTGCTTTTTTTTTTTTCCATTGACACATGCAACCTCAGCAGATATTGCAGTGCATCTCTAAACGTGTGGAGGTCTGCACCTCTGTTCTCAGTCCAGGTTATTGTGCAAAGTACTTAGCAGAAGCATAGCATTTTCATTTATTGGTCTTTTCTCTGCAAAGAATCTCATAACTTGTTGATCTCCTCCGCCAATATAAAATCACATTGACTTCCTACTCTGTCATACACTGCCAGCTCAAAAGGAATAGAACAAAACAACCAAAAAGTAACTGGGAAATGCTGTTTCTCTGATAGAGACAGTGTCAAACAGCATGGAAACAGGCCCTTCGGTCCAACCAGTCCATGCCGAACATAATCCCAAATTAAACCAGTCCCAGCTGCCTGTGCCTGGCCCATATCCCTCCAAACCTTTCCTCTTCATGTACTTAACTAAATGTCTTTTAAACACTGTAATTGTACTTGCATTCACCACTTCTTCAGGATGTTCATTTCACACATGCGAACCACCCTCTGTGTGAGAAATTTGTCCATCATTTTGTTTTTAAATCTCTCTCCTCTCATCTTAAAAATATATTCCCTTAGTTTTGAGATCCTCCATCCTAGGGAAAAGACACTTACCGTTAACCTTATCTATATCCTTCATGGTTTTATAAACCTCTACAAGGTCATCTCTTAACCTCCTACACTGCAGGGGGAAAAGGTCCCAGCCTATCCAGCCTTTCCTTATAACTCAAACCTTCCATTCCTGACAACATCCTGGTAAATCTCTTCTGAACCCTCTCCAGCTTAATAATATCCTTAAAGCTGTGAGCATTTTGGAATTTTAAACATGCAAACATACAACTAATGTTTTTCATCTACCTAACCAATATAATCATAAATATTAACACATCTTGACAACCATCAATCCTGCAAATAAATTTCACAATCTCATAACTTTGATGAAGGTTCTGTTGTCTGTCTCTGTTTGAAATCTCCCACATTTAATGTGCAATCCTTCCTGTCACAATAATGGACAATTTTGTTAACAAATAGCATTTTTCTCATGGTTCCACCTGATTGATTTATTGGTGGAGTGACAATATTTTTAAAGCTGAAGTATCCCATAGATAGCACGGTCAGAGTTTAAACGTGCAGGGATTTATCCTGAACTATAAAAGGAAAGTGATGTTAAGCAAAGGGTCAATCAGCATGATTTCAAGCAGCAATCTTAAAGACCTGGGCCAGCTTTACTTAAAATGAGATGGTTGAGAAACCAAACTAATAGTAGTAAATTAGGAATTCAAAACCAGTTAAAGGATGGAGCCTCAGTATATTTTTTTTTAGATAAGATTAGATTACACACAGTGTGGAAACAGGCCCTTCAGCCCAACAAGTCCACACCGACCCTCCGAAGAGCAACCCACCCAGACCCATTCCCCTACATCTACCACTACGGGCAATTTAGCATGGCCAATTCACCTAACCTGCACATTTTTGGACTGTGGGAGGAAACCGGAGCACCCGGAGGAAACCCACGCAGACACGGGGAGAACGTGCAAACTCCACACAGATAGTTGCCTGAGGCGGGAATTGAACCCAGGTCTCTGCTGCTGTGAGGCAGCAGTGCTAACCACTGAGCCACCGTGCTGCCCACAAATATTGTCAATACTCATCACATCACTGATGCTGCAAATACTCTCGCTATTAATGTTAATGCAGATTCAATTTTAATCATAACACATACACCTTACATCCATCCTGAGTTGAGTCTTGGAACTTTGGAACAGAATATTACATGCCCTACTTTATTTAGTAAACACTGGTGTTAAGGAGAAGGATTTGAAGCCTATAAATGTGGTTAACATTTACAGCAAATATTTGCTCTTGGTTAACTGACTACGGTTCACAGGCTGATGTCTTTCAACAGAATTTGAACACAATAATTTCACTAACAAGAAAACTTACACATTGAACTATTTGGATTGTAAAACAGATTATCTTAATTTTAACATAAGTTGTTTTTGAATCCATGAACAAAACCAACCATCTGAGTACTGCTAACAAATTTATTGCTATTTCTGACAAAATAGAGATGTCACCAGCCCTCAGGGTTTCCTTTCAGCTGTAGAGCCACAAACTAACCAGCTTGAAGAAGAAGGTACATGATGAAAAGCTGCATCAATCACTTTTCTTTGAACGCAGTTTATGCATAAAGAATATGCTTGAACTCTCTTAATAGCTCATAGCTAACTGCATGTAATTTCTATTTTGTAAATAGACAATATGCTGCAATATTTTATAGACCTGCAGGGAATTATTAATACTGTTATTCTATGTGTTAGTGTATGTGTGTTGCTTGTTTACGTCAGGTGGGAATGCTTGAATCTGCTATCATTCAAATGGTTCCTTCTTCCAGAGTGCACTGCTTCATCCACCCTGTTTTCACAGGCTGGACTCACACAGTTGCCAATATGTTCTTGGAATTGATATCTGGAACATGCTGTGTTCCTTTGGGTGGCAGTAGATGAAAGAACATGGGTTACCATGGAGAGTGCTATTGTGTGCAATCAACTGACTGTTATCAGAATGTCTTCTCCAATACTGAGCATGACTTTATCTGTGACCTTGAATTTATTGCTTCTCATTTGCTCTTGCTTTCCCTCACCTCACAACTGTTATAACGTGCAATGGAACATCATTTCTTGGAGTTGGGAAATATTTAAAGCATAACGTGATGTGTTTTAATCATTACTCTTTGTCTTCTTGTCTGTTATGTAGTTTTCTTTCACAAATATATCACTGGGAGTATGTTTTTAACCGAAGTCTCCTAATCTTCCTATCTTCCAACTGATTTAGTCTGAAAAGACTAATCCTCTCCAGTTCAGGATTCCAATACCAGCTCCTTGAAATGCAGCTTATTTTATTTATTTATGGGATGTGGGCATCATTTGCTGGGCCAGCATTTATTGCCCATTCCTAATTGCCCTGAGAAGATGGTGGTGAGCTACCTTCTTGATCTGCTGCCATCCATTTCGAGTAGATAGATCCAAATCCCATTAGGGAGGGAAATTACAAAATTTTGTCCCAATGACACTGAAGGAATGGCAATATATTTCCACGTCAGAATTGTGAGTGGCTTGGAGGGGAACTTGCAGGTAGTGGTGTTCCCATGTATCTACTGCCCTTGTCCTTCTAGATGGTAGAGGTTGTGATGGTTAATACAATTGTTTTTTCTATGTAGTTTACTTTGTGAGTGTGTATAGTTTATTTCTTTTGTCTGGTCTACCAGTATGGAACTCTATGCTCGTTGATTCTTTGGCAAGTTAATAAATTGGAGAGGAATAATCTGCCAGTAATATCTAGCTGTCATACACCTGTTCTCCTTTTAACACATTAACTAATGCTTTCTTTAACAAGGAAGTCATTTCACTGATATAACTTTTACTAGGCCTTTGCTCCATGGTTATTGAAATATTTTTGTCTACTAACATTTGCTGAATGGCACATTGTGCACTATGTTAGAATAAATTATTTGTATGCTTTATGCTGGCTGTGCTCCACAATTTTCAATGTGCTTTTACTCTTTACCAGATCTGCTTAGGAAGACTTGGATCTTGCTCATACCAGTGGCACTTTAGATAATTATCCAACCCACTGACACATACACATGGTACTTCCTGCTGGGATATTTATCTGAATGAGTATTGGTCCAGGTTCACAAACAGATGTGACTGACAGTTATTTCTGTAAGGATGGCATTAATCTTCTGTCACCGATGGCATTAATTGGTAATCTTAGAGACACATGGCTGTGTGTTTTATCACGCTGCTTCTGTGTCTGCAATTAGCATAAAGATTAAGATATAGTGAGGGAGCTTATTATTCATGCAGCTTCATTATGTTAACAGCTTGTTACTCATCAGAAACATTAAAAGGATGACACAAAGTATTATAGAAGTTGCAAACACTTCTTGGATGTTTACATTATGATTGTAAGTGCAGCAATTAGAACAGTTCATGAATAATAGACTGCAATTAGTTTGTCTTATTGCCATATTCTTCTCACCTTAGTCTGGACCTACCAGACTTTTTAAAGAATCAGTCAATAAACCCAAATGCAGAGTGAAATTTAATCATAGATCACTGCTGACAAGCGCTAAATTGAATTTGAAACCAGGAGTTATTTGACCAATTATGTCTACGTGATTTATCTAATCTTCATTCAAAGATTTCACCCTGCATGTAGAGCTTTGACTCTTCTGTTTGGTTTCTTCATTAAAAAAAATTGGTTTTGCCTGTTTCATAACGCCATGGAAACGCATATTTATTTTAATTATATCTAGTGTATTTAAAGACTTCTTTTTATATCTCATCACAGCCAAAGCAAAAAATATAGAGGGATGAAGGAATGGTTACATTTACATGTTGCTGGCTTTATGTCATTTTGGTGCAAATATATCCACTGGCACTTTTGCCTTATATTAGATAATATCCCCCTTCCCTGATACTACAGTGTGGAAGGTTCATGCTGCAGAATGGAGCATTTTTCCAGATCAGTGTCAATGCATAAAATCCTTGTTATTCAGGGGACATAGGGCATGGATTTCCCATGGATAACAAAAAAGGCAGGTACCCTTCCTATCTAACTCTCCTATTTACTGCAAGGGACTGTGTGAACAAATCAACGGAGAGAAAAAGGATGGTGTCAGGAATTGGACACTCAGTCCATGGGTAGTGAATCGGTGAGTAACGAGGAAAGAGCGTAATTACTTTCAGGTCATACATAGCACAAGACATATTTAGGAATGTGATTTATTTCTGCCATTTCTCCTTCCCCCACCCACATCTGATCCTCAGCACATTCATTTAAAGACATGGCATCGGGTTCCGCATATACATTGACAACACCTAGATGGCCTTTGCCATGCTGCAGTGCTGCCTGTGCCTGCAGGAGAAAGTCCTACCAGGCTCCAGCCTGCTCTCCAAAGCCCACAGTCTGACAGCATCGCCACCCCTCCCTCAGGAGTACATGGTATCCTCATTCCGTCCCATAGACAGCTTCAGGACGCCAGACATGACAGGGCTGCTGAAATTTCTCCCAGCTGACCACAGAGTTCTGGTACAACTTACCTGCTCTTCACTCTCTGCACATTCCCCCTTAGCCCCAGGTCGGACGATGCCAACCATGACTGAGCCCATTGCCTCCTGCCAGTGAAACAATGCAGGGGAGCAACCAAACTCCATCAGCCCTGATCGGCCTTCACCCTTCAGCCCATCCCAGCTCAAACCAAACCCAGCAGCTACCCACCACTCTCGGTCCCCACCCCATGATGGTTTCAATCCTCTGTAGGTACCCCATGGTCCTGCACCATCCTAGAGATAGGGGTGAAGGAGGAAAAGCCACAGAGCTCAGTTCCAATCAAGGCCTTGATGGTCAGGAAAATGGGGATGAGGGCCGGGACCCCTAAAGTCAGCCAAGAGGGGTTGCTCCTCCCAGTGAATGGACACCAGGGATGGCAGCAATCAATGAGGTAAAAACAATGACTGCAGATGCTGGAAACCAGATTCTGGATCAGTGGTGCTGGAAGAGCACAGCAATTCAGGCAGCATCCGAGGACAGGCAAAATCGACGTTTCGGGCAAAAGCCCTTCATCAGGAATAAAGGCAGAGAGCCTGAAGCGTGGAGAGATAAGCTAGAGGAGGGTGGGGGTGGGGAGAGAGTGGCATAGAGTACAATAGGTCAGTGGGGAAGGAGATGAAGGTGATAGGTCAGGGAGGAGAGGGTGGAGTGGATAGGTGGAAAAGGAGCTGGGCAGGTAGGACAAGTCCGGACAGGTCAGGGGATCGAGTTGCTGGAGGTTAGAAGCTAGGATGAGGTGGGGGAAGGGGAAATGAGGAAACTGTTGAAATCCACATTGATGCCCTGGGGTTGAAGTGTTCCGAGGCGGAAGATGAGGTGTTCTTCCTCCAGGCGTCTGGTGGTGAGGGAGCGGCGGTGGAGGAGGCACAGCACCTCCATATCCTCGGCAGAGTGGGAGGGGGAGTTGAAATGTTGAGCCACTGGGCGATTTGGTTGATTGGTGCGGGTGTCTCGGAGATGTTCCCTAAAGCGCTCTGCTAGGAGGCGCCCAGGCTCCCCAATGTAGAGGAGACCGCATCGGGAGCAACGGATACAATAGATGATATTAGTGGATGTGCAGGTAAAACTTTGATGGATGTGGAAAGCTCCTTTGGGGCCTTGGATAGAGGTGAGGGAGGAGGTGTGGGCGCAGGTTTTACAGTTCCTGCGGTGGCAGGGGAAAGTGCCAGGATGGGAGGGTGGGTCGTAGGGGGGCGTGGACCTGACCAGGTAGTCACGGAGGGAACGGTCTTTGCGGAAGGCGGAGAGGGGTGGGGAGGGAAATATATCCCTGGTGGTGGGGTCTGTTTGGAGGTGGCGGAAATGTCGGCAGATGATTTGGTTTATGCGAAGGTTGGTAGGGTGGAAGGTGAGCACCAGGGGCGTTCTGTCCTTGTTGCGGTTGGAGGGGTTGGGTCTGAGGGCGGAGGTGCGGGATGTGGATGAGATGCGTTGGAGGGCATCTTTAACCACGTGGGAAGGGAAATTGCGGTCTCTAAAGAAGGAGGCCATCTGGTGTGTTCTATGGTGGAACCGCTCCTCCTGGGAGCAGATACGGCGGAGGCGGAGGAATTGGGAATACGGGATGGCATTTTTGCAAGAGGTAGGGTGGGAAGAGGTGTAATCCAGGTAGCTGTGGGAGTCGGTGGGTTTGTAGAAGATGTCCACTCCACCCTCTCCTCCCTGACCTATCACCTTCATCTCCTTCCCCACTGACCTATTGTACTCTATGCCACTCTCTCCCCACCCCCACCCTCCTCTAGCTTATCTCTCCACGCTTCAGGCTCTCTGCCTTTATTCCTGATGAAGGGCTTTTGCCCGAAACGTCGATTTTGCCTGTCCTCGGATGCTGCCTGAATTGCTGTGCTCTTCCAGCACCACTGATCCAGAATCTGGCAGCAATCAATGTCTACATTGCAACTAGAAACAAGCGACATTCCCAGCAGGAATACAGCGAGCGAACGGCACACATCATAAGCAGCAGAATCTGCAGGCTTCACATTCAAATAGTTCATTCCAGGAAGTATTTTTATTTTAGGTTTTAAATTGACTTGATTTTATCAGTTTTATTTGCCAATGTAGGAACATAGCCATTTAAAGAACTGCATTTCAAATTAGAGGGTATGGCTGTAATGTTTTAATTTTTCTGCTAACGAAGGTCTGAAAGAACCTAACTCCAGTTTTAAGATGAAAATCCCCTTAAAGCTGCCTGATTTAAAGTTGCATTTTTCAGGAATGTAGCCACAACTTTGATGGGAGGAAGTTCTGCACCCTTTCTAAACCTCGAACACCTCCCATCTATTGAGGGAGAATTGAAAGATTGTGGTCAGTACCTGCCCATAATTTCTACTCTAGCTCTGATTTGGTTCTTGTAACTAATCAATATTAACTACATTTTAACACCTGCTTGATCAATATTCATCTACAATTTAAAGAAACGCAATCAGCAGGATGTGAACCTTTGCAGGGAAACCCCAATGGATTTCAAATCCATTGCCTTAACCACTTGGCCATGACTACACACCCAAAAATGGAACCAGTTAAAGGCATCGAAATGTCCAGTCAGCCATGATCATACTGAGTGCAGGGATAGCTCAGTGAACTGAATAGCCTTCTGAATAGCCTAATTGGGCCAGACCTCCTCTTTCTGCTTTTTTCCTACTTATATGCCAAGAGGACATATTTGAGTTGCCCTTTATATTAGTTACCCAGACTGTTCCCATACTGTCTCTTTGTCTTTTTGTATGCTGATTTTCTAAATTCAGCCTGGTTTGCTTTGCAATGTCACTCTGATATCTGTTAAATGCTCTTTATTTCCCTTCATCTTATACTCTCTCTCTCTCATATTGAGGGAGCTCTAGTTTTTGTTTGCTACCTTTTTCCCTTGGGCGAATATGTCTGAACTGTGCCTGAAACCCCATTAAAGGCAGCCTATTATTCCTTTCGATTGTTCCCTGCCAATGTTTGATTCCAATTTAACTGGAGTACCTACCCCACTAAAATTAGCCCTTCTCTAATTTAGTAAAAATACTCAAAATTTCTCCATGGCCACGAGTAGCATGAGGTGATGTTACCATTAACAATGTTCCCAAACTGTTCTTCACCTGATTGATCCATTTCATTTCATAAAATCTGGTCCCGAAATGTCTCCTTCCTCGTTAGACCGGAAACACCCGATTCCCCTGAACACCGCACTTATAAAACCCTTCTTCTCAACTTTAGTTTGTATTATTAGTCTGCTTTTCTGCAAACTCAGTTTGGCTCAACTTGGAAAGGCCAAAGACAATATCTTTGGACCTAATTATCAACTCTGTCCACACCTATTGTCACAGGCAGAGATTGACTGCTTGAAACTTCCACATCCTGAACGGAGCTTCTGACCTCATCACATGGAGTCCCAGTTCTGTAAATTTGTTCATCTCCACTCCTGCCTCAGCACATCTAATTCTGAAACCCTCATCATTGCCATTGTCACTGTAGACTCTTATTTCAATGCTCCCTTGGCCAGCTTCTCATCCTTCATCCCATCTAAATGTTTGCTGATAGGAAGGATGAGCAAAGTGATCATAGTGCTCTGTGCACAGAGCCAATCAAGAGGAGGGAGAAAGGAGAAGTGTAGTTGTTCTCGGAATAGTATAGTCAGGGGGATAGACAATGTTCTCTGTAGCTAGGATCAAGAGTCCTGAAGGCTATGGTGCCTGCCTTGTGCATGGGTTGAGGATTTCTCATCTGGGCTGCAGGGGAACTTGGAATGGGAGGGGAAAGATAGAGTTGTTCTGGTCCTCATATGTACCAATGGTATATGTAGAAAATGGAAGGATGTTCTGCTGAGGAATATGAGCAGCTAGGGGCTAAATTAAAAAGCAGAACTGAAAAGATAATAATCCGCAATTCCCACCTCAGCCACGAGCTAATTGGCACAGGATCAACAAGATTAAAGGGGTAAATGTGTGGCTCAAAGATTGCTGTGGGAGAAACGGGTTTGAATTCATGGGACATTGGCATCAGTACTGGGGAAGGAGGGAGCTGTTGTGATGGGACCAGAGTCCTGGTGCATTGCATAATTAGGGGTGTAGACAGAGTTTTGAACTAAATAGTGGAGGAAGTGGATTTAGTTCCTTGGAAAATTTTGGAAAATGTTAAAGGTGGGGTGTGGTGGAGGGAGTGGAGATGGCTCAGCAGGGCAAGTAATAGGACAGAGATATGGAAAAACTCAGGAATCTAACGTCAGGCACAGCAGATAAAGGGACAATTATGAGAGGGAGGCAGTCAAACAGGACTGAGGGTGTTGTACTAAAATGCACACAGTACATGAAACTAGGTAAATGAGTTTGTCATCCAGAATGAAATCAGTAGGTACGATGCTATGGGTATTATAGAGATGTGGCTGCAAGGGGATCAGGATGGGGAACTAAATATCCGAGGATATGCGTCCTATCAGAAAGACAGGCAGATGGGCAGAGGGGTAGATGGTTTGTTAGTAAGAAATGAAGTTAAATTGATAGCAAGAAGTGAAATAGAGTTAGCAGGTGTAGAATCTGGGTGTATAGGGTTGAGGAACCAAAAGAAAATATGACCCTGAGGGGAGTTGTGTACAAGCCTCCTAGCAATAGTCATGTTGTGGGGCAGAAAATAAATCAGGAGGTAGAAAAGGCAATAAGAAAGGCACTACTGCAGTAATCACAGGATCTTTAATATGCAAGTGGACTGGGAAAATTAGGCTGGTAGCAGATCTCAAAAAAAGGAATTTGTGGAATGTCTTCAAGATAGTTCTTTGAAGCAGTTTGTGGTAGAGCTCACTTGGGAACAGGCAATTCTGGATTTGATGGTGTGTAATAAGGCAGACTTGATTAGGGAGCTTAATATGAAGGAACCCCTAGGGGGTAGTGACCATAATATGATAGAATCTACCCTGCAGATTGAAAGGGACAAGCTGGAATCAGAAGCAATGGTATTACAATTGAGTAAAGGTAACTACAAAGACAAGAGGGAGGAACTAGCCAGAGTTGATTGGAGGGGAGCTGAGGAAGGAAAATGGTGGAGCAGCAATGGCAGGGATAATTCAGGAGGCACAGCAGAAATTTATTCCAAGGAAGAAACAACATATTCAGGGATGTAACCTTGGCTGACAAGGGAAGTCAGTGACAACATAAAAGCAAAAAAAGAAGCATACAATGTGAAGGTTAATAGGAAGCCAGAGGATTGGGAAGCTTTTAAAAACCAACAGAGGACAACTAAAAAACAATCAGGGAGGAGAAGATGAAAAATGAAAGTAAGCTAGCTAGTAATATTAAAGAAGATTACAAGAGTTCTTTTTAGGTAAAGGATAAGAGAGAGGTAAGAATGGGCATTACAGCCTCAGAGAAGCAGTAATGGGGAACAAGGAAATGGCAGAGGAACTGGATAAGTAGTTTGCGTTAGTCTTCACAGTGGAAGACACCAGCAGCACACCAGAACTTCAAGAGAATCGGGGGCAGAGTGTAATGGCCATCACTAAGGAGAAGGTGATGGGGGAAAGCTGAAAGGCCTGAAGGTTCAGTAACCAAAAGTGACCTTCTCTGCTCTGCAACAAGGAACCATTTGAAAAAAGCAATTTGTTTATGTACTTCAGGTGTGGGTGACATTTCATCTCCAACTTGAAATCAGATAGGAGATGTGGATATTTTGGGATGTCACCGTTGGATGATTTTCTTGGCTATTTTCATTGCCTCTGGGGAAATTATAGTTTCAGTTAAGGCAGTCTTTTGTTTGATCCATGTTGATTTCATGAAACCTGACTGATGTATGAGGTCAGGAGATACCTGTGGACATTTTAAGTCAGCATTTTTGGCTCCTCTTTTAAGACCATTTCAAGCCACCAAAATCCCAGGTACTGAATCAGACAATGGAGTTCAAGATTCAATAGTCTATATTTTATATCATCATTTTAGGAAAAACATGAGGGTCTTTCAGATGGCAAAGAGGTGTTTTACCAGAATGGGTCCAAGGATAAGGAATTTTAGCTATGAGGTTAGTTTGGATAAGATGTGTTTATTGTCCTTGGAGACTGGGAAGAGATTTGTCAGTGGTGTACAGGTTTAGGTAAGGCAAGCTCAGAAAATTCCCATTAGCTGATGCTGCAGGACAGTAAGCATCATTGTACAACACCTGAACCTAATTAGAATGTAAAATAAATATTATGCATACAAATTGGAAGTTAATAATCACTTATTTGAAATAAGAATAAATTATCGCACCTCTTTGTTACAATCTCTAGTATTAATATAAAATGGGTAAATGTATTGGTATGGGTAGGAAGGACCAGTTAGCATCCTGTTGTATCATAACTACTCCATGCTGTTTTTGTGCTATTAACAACAGGCTCACAATTAACATTGCATCTACATTCCTGTAGTTAAATAATAAATATATATTCTCCTGAAATTCAAAAGATGGATTAGTACTGAAATGGAATTGCATTTTGTTTTGGCAAAATTGAGAGAATATTGTGGCTGCAGTACAACCACTTACAGCTGATTGTCCCAAATATACCCATTTGTTAACATTGTAAAGAAGTTGTTATTTCATTGTCAGCATTAAGCAGAATAGAAATGTCAATAAACCAAGCTTCAAAGGCTGTATTAAGAAATCTGTTAAGAAATTTCAGTATGCATTGGTTTGAAAAAAATATTACCGCATTGAGAATCGCAGCTATAATAAAGAGCTGGTGATTAGCTTAATTGATATTGGCTCCTTGCGAAGTCCTTATTCCACTGGGCTTGGTTATCAACTCCAATCTGTCTGTCAGCATCAGGAAACATTCTCACTTTCTTTGCAGATCCTTTTAATCAACCTGCTTGGAGAGATTATGACACACCTGAAGAGCAGATGGGACTTGAACCCAGGCCCTCTTGTTCAGGGGTAGGGACAATACCATTGTGCCACAAGGGGATCCTATAACCTTGGTTGCATGCTGAAGCTTTTTCCAGTATTGAGAATTAAGTGGTAACTCTGCCGTTAGCAAGGCATTTACCATCCGTTCATAAATGCGGTTCATTATAGCATGTTATTGAATGCGTAAGTATGGACGTACGGTTAGATTGAAGTCATCTGCAGAGAACCTGCAGGACTTCAGTCGTCCTGTTGTGTGGAGCTTAAGGACACTAGCAGAGGCCCAGTCACTCATCAAATGGGACTTTATCTGCAGAAAGCTGGATACTTGTAACCTCAAAATCCACAAAAACGTATTCTATCCAAAGTTCTACCTCTTGAATATTTTTAGAATGATCATTAAATTATCCCCCAGACAAGAAAGCAAAGGTGGACTGCTATCTCAGCTCTCCAATCACTATCCAATGATATTAAGGTCCCATTTCCTCTGAATACTGGTTAACATATTTGTATTGTATTCCTGTCTACAATCATTTAACAAAGTTTATCTGTATAAACTTACATAGTCTGTGAGGTGCCTCAGAGCCATACAGATCTACAGCACAGAAAAAAGGCCCTTTGTTTTCTTGAACTGCTACAGTCCACATAGAGAATATGTACAGTGTCATGTGGACAATGCCTATCATCGTAGAGGCCAGTCTTTAACCAACTTTCTTCACTCTATGTGACATCATGAATCCACTGATTGCTTTGGAATCAAAACCTATGAATCCTGGCATCATCCTGGCAGTAAAGACCTAAAGGAGAAAGTGAGGACTGCAGATGCTGGAGATCAGAGCTGAAAATGTGTTGCTGAAAAAGCGCAGCATCGAAAAGCAGGCATCGAAACGTCGATTCTCCTGCTCCTTGGATGCTGCCTGACCTGCTGCGCTTTTCCAGCAACACATTTTCCAACAATGCAAGTTGTCCTGTTTTAACTTAAACGCTTTTAACTGGTCTGGAAGCAAGAAATTTTTAAAAAACAAATATTGCAGACATTTATATTTCTAACTGGAAACTTAGTTTGAGTTTAAACTAAATTAAAAAGAAAATGGATTTTCTGATACAAGGGTAGTAAGTTACTCACATAGTGAAAAAAATATTCTTGACAGAAACAGGAGACATGAGACAAAAAGCAATAGATTTCCCCTTTAATAGTAAAAGTATTTGTGGTATATTGATATGATGAGCACTGATTTCTGTGTTTGAGAGATTTTTACAGTACTGGTCTGATAGTTGAAGTAATAGATCCACTCAAATCTGTAATCTAATGGGGTATTATAAGAGGCACAATGAAAACTAAACTTAATAATCAGTGTAAAAAATAAAACACTGAAGTCACCAAGAACAGCAATTTTACTAGAGTTGCTCGGATGTGAGTTTATATAGGCTGCTCTCTGTGCTACTTTCATTATTCACATTAAACAAAGCACACTAGAATTTACAAACACTCCAGGACTGAATTAATGCCAAAGCTTTTCCTTTTGTGCCAGATGATAAACCCGCTTTTATACCAATCACCTCAATCCTGTGTAAACCACTGAAAGTGGGATTTTGGCTGTTTGTGTGAGAAGATTATTCAGATAGGCATTCACGACTCAGAACAGATCTCACAAGTGCCACTGGTTTGGGTCAATGATTATTTGAGGTAATCCAAGCCACATTATTAATTTGATATCAGCACACTATTGCTGTTTGATTAACAATGCCAAGTATAATTTCCCTGTCTGCCTGCTTACTTGTCCTGTGCTTTGTCTGGTGCATGTCTGCTTCTGGTAACTGAATCAAGTAACTTTCATTATAGTCAGTCCTGATGGTGATGCAGAGGGTATTGTGAATGTGTTTAACAGAACCTGTAGCAGTATGTACCCATTTACTGTCTCCCATTATCTTTACAGAGAGGGAAAAGGCCCGACGCTGTCCCATTGCTGGCAATAGCTGTGCCGGTGGTGTGTGGAAGTGTGCTATTGATTGTAATAGCTCTTATTTTTGTGGTTCTTACTGCACGTAAAAAACGTCAGACAGAAGGGACGTACAATCCAAGCCAACAAGAAGTGGCAGGGGCTCGACTGGAGATGGATAGTGTCCTTAAAGTGCCACCCGAAGAGCGCTTGATATGATGACTCAACTGAACATTTAGAGAAACAAATACTTTATTTTGAAAAAAAGGCCTCATATGTGACGGACATATGTGCTGAATACTACTGGTTTCTGATACAAAACAAGCACATTCTCTCAGTCCAAGCATCATGGTAAATCCAGCTGGTGAAACCCCCAGTGGGAAAATTCACCCTCAGTATTCTGCTTCTTGCAATGCCAGATGGATGAAATAACTTATAACAGTATCCACAGGAGTCAACCAAGACAGATTCAAGCATTTCCATTTACGTAATGACACAATGCAACATCACATCAACTAAGATCATCTCCGTCTCAGAAGTAGTTTTCACTGGTTATTCTAATCCTCCATCAGCATCTTGTATTGACTGAAAAGCTTTTAAACAAGCTCTTGCTCTCCAACATGAAATTATGGGGAAAATTTATTTTCACATAAGCAACTTTGTGAAGTAATTTTCAGTATTAAATAGTTCCTTAAAAGCAGATACAATGCCATCTGAAGTTCCATTTAAAAAAAAAGTTAGCAGTGTGTGAATAGTAGAGGTGTTTTTTTTCTCAAGTCAAGAGTTCCATATTAAGTGATGATATCTGTTATACAAAATTAATCTTCCCTGGAACTAATATCATTATCTAATGTTGTTCATGTCTAATTAAAGACATGTTGATCTTAAAAGTTCATACATTTGTTGCATCAACAGTTCTCAATGATTGACTGTTCCTGCCTAATTTATTGACAAACTGCTACTGTGTGAAAAATCTCCCCATAAAGCCAGGATGAAAGTTTGTTACTTCAGGTCAGATGTGTGATGTTGGACAGGGTCAATAAATGGTGTAACTTTCTCACTTCCATTTTACTCAATGGCGATGTTCTATAACAGAATGGAACTACACAAAGAAATTATGTTCCCATTATCGGTGGTTCTGTGGCTACAGCTGGAGGACTTGCAATCTGCATCATTGCTGTTATGGCTGTGGTGCTTGCTATGAGAAAGAAGAGGGCAACGCAGGGGACCTATAGCCCCAGTCAACATGAAAAGGATGGAGCAAGAGTGGAGATGTGGAACATAATGAAGCCTCCACCAACAGAAAGGCTTATTTGATGCTCATTAGTAAACTGCAGCTTATTCATCAGTATGAAACTGAAGACAATATAGGAGTTGCGACTGGTAAAAAGTGATCCAGTAGTTCAACTAGTTCTAACTAGATTCTGGAACCAAGTATGGTTTAAGTTGGTAAGAACTAATTAATAGTGTGTAGAAATAGGTTAATCTTAGAAGTACACAAGTGGTTAGAGTCAAATTATTTGCTGCTCACAAATGCAACACACAACATAAATTTATACTAAATATCTTAAGCTTGCACCACAAAAGTTTCAAAAGCTTTCTGAACAATTGCTCAATCTAATCACACAATGTGTTTTAGCACAGTTTGAATTGTAATCACTGTGGTAGTTTGCTGTTCTAAGATTAACCATGGAAATGATCCTTTTTACTTTTCCTGACTGATTACTTTCAAAACATAGGTTTTTAGTTAAACACTTTGCTTCCATTTTCCTTGGAGTATAGTCTCCACAAATAACAGCAATGGGATATAAAATAAAATGCATTGTCAACAGTATTTCTAAAAAAGGAGAAAGTGAGCACTGCAGATGCTGGAGATCAGAGTCAAAAAGTGTGGTGCTGGAAAAGCACAGCTGGTCAGGCAGCATTTGAGAAACAGGAGAGTCGACATTTCGAGTTGACATTCCTGATGAAGGGCTTATGCTTGAAACGCCGACTCTCCTGCTCCTCAGATGCTGCCTGACCAGCTGCGCTTTTCCAGCACCACACTTCTTGTCCCCAGTATTTCTAAATTATACAATGAAGTGGTAGGCAGCATTATTAAAATTAGTATGGCAGAATGTGGAATAATTATGTAAAACTGTGGTTAGGAAAAACAATGATTTCCATACTTAAACGTAAACTGTATCCATTTCAATCGGGTCAGGTGGAAGTAGGAAACAATGTGCTGAAACTCTAATATTTTGAGTCTAAAAAATGACACAAATGCAGTAGTGCATTCAACACTTTGTATTTTTATATATCTCAAATAGAATTTACTCTAAGCCCCACCAGTTTCGAAAATTCTTAAATAAAAATGAAGTCAAGAACGTCCCACTTCAGGAAGGCAAAAACATCATTTTGTATTGTGTTAAATAGTTCTGAGGCATTTAGTATAAGGCAAATAAGTAAAACTTTCTAGTCAAAGTCAATACACCTGCCTTTTCTGTCCTTTCGAAGCAATAAGTCCTTGAATTTTAAAAAAGTGCAGATTACTTTTTTTATAATCAAGAAAGTTCCATTATCGGGTTTGAGTGAGGGAGGGTCCAGAAGCTGCTTAAACCATAAGTGCCTTTCACAGGCTTTGGGAAGTCTCAGAATGAAGCAGTGAGAATGAAGCACAGTCAGAATGAAGCACAGTCAGAATGAAGCACAGTCAGAATGAAGCACAGAGAATGAAGCACAGTCAGAATGAAGCAGTGAGAATGAAGCACAGTCAGAATGAAGCACAGTCAGAATGAAGCACAGTCAGAATGAAGCAGTGAGAATGAAGCACAGTCAGAATGAAGCACCATGAAGCAGTGAGAATGAAGCACAATCAGAATGAAGCACAGTCAGAATGAAGCAGTCAGAATGAAGCACAGTCAGAATGAAGCACAGTCAGAATGAAGCAGTGAGAATGAAGCACAGTCAGAATGAAGCACAGTCAGAATGAAGCACAGTCAGAATGAAGCACCATGAAGCAGTCAGAATGAAGCACAGTCAGAATGAAGCAGTGAGAATGAAGCAGTGAGAATGAAGCAGTGAGAATGAAGCACAGTCAGAATGAAGCACCATGAAGCAGTGAGAATGAAGCACAGTCAGAATGAAGCAGTGAGAATGAAGCACAGTCAGAATGAAGCACAGTCAGAATGAAGCAGTGAGAATGAAGCACAATCAGAATGAAGCACAGTCAGAATGAAGCAGTGAGAATGAAGCACAGTCAGAATGAAGCAGTGAGAATGAAGCACAGTCAGAATGAAGCACAGTCAGAATGAAGCACCATGAAGCAGTCAGAATGAAGCACAGTCAGAATGAAGCAGTGAGAATGAAGCACAGTCAGAATGAAGCACAGTCAGAATGAAGCAGTGAGAATGAAGCACAGTCAGAATGAAGCACAGTCAGAATGAAGCAGTGAGAATGAAGCACAGTCAGAATGAAGCACAGTCAGAATGAAGCAGTGAGAATGAAGCACAGTCAGAATGAAGCAGTGAGAATGAAGCACAGTCAGAATGAAGCAATGAGAATGAAGCACAGTCAGAATGAAGCACAGTCAGAATGAAGCAGTGAGAATGAAGCACAGTCAGAATGAAGCAGTGAGAATGAAGCACAGTCAGAATGAAGCACAGTCAGAATGAAGCAGTGAGAATGAAGCACAGTCAGAATGAAGCACAGTCAGAATGAAGCACAGTCAGAATGAAGCACAGTCAGAATGAAGCACAGTCAACTTGCAATATCTTTTGGGACAAAACCTTAGGACAGATGTACTGACCTTAAAGGGATTGCAACGTTGATTTATGAGTATGATGCCTAGACTGCGATGATAAAATTATGAGGAGAGATTACATAAAATGGAATTGGATTCCCTGAAATTTAGTGTGTCAGGGAGTGATCTGATCAGTTTACAAGATTTGAAGAGGAAACAGACAGCGTAGATACGGAAGAGTCATTTCTATTGATTGAGGAACCTGGCAGAATTAGGAGGCTGAACAACTTGATGCAAACCTTTCAGGAGTGAAATGAGGAGACACTTCTATGCGCAAAGGATGCTGGAACCCTTTTCTACAAAATGGAAATTGACAAAGAGATTAACTGATAATTTAAAAACTGAAATTAATCAATTTGTATTAACTAAAAGAACGGAGGAATATGGGACAAATACTGTTTAATGAATCAGATTGAAGATCTTGCATGACCTTATTGAATTGCATACAGGCTCAAGGGTATACATCAAGGGATAGATTGTCTACTTGTGTTCCCACGTTGTAATCTTCCTACGTTAGAAAATAGATTATGGAGTACATTTATTAGACATGTTTTTAAAAATATGCTGGAATAAAATGGTAGTGGGGAGGACCAACAAATCTTTTTTAACTTTTACTGATAGGAGTAGGTGATAGTTTTGTCAAACGGTCATTCTCAGCTGGCTGAATGTAGAGAGGTTTTTTTGAGCAAGTCTTCCCTCGCACTTGGTGTAGTGCAAAATTACATTTACATTCATACAAAAAAAACCTAAGTTTTGCACAATCATTCTTGAACAACAGTTTGGCACTTGTTGGTAGACTAACACTGTTGTTTATAAAGTCTCCCATTGCATTGTTAACTCAGCATATACATTAAACGGCATGCTAATAGCAGGGAACCAAAGTAGTGCTGAAGAGGTGAAGGGTTCAACTAGACTCTGAGCTACATCAACATAAATTGAAACTGAAACTATTTTCTCTAAACATGACCTAATTTGGGTATCTTCTCCATAAAATGCATTTCAGTAAAGAACTGCAACAATGCTTCATGTTAACGTGATTATTTCTCATGAAGATGGGTACATCGTTTATTAAAATGCTTTTCTACATGTGAACTAGAGTGCAAGAAAATGAAAGAATGCAGACTAGGTAATCAATACTACTGATTTTTATACATATTTCAGAATGGAAACAGTGCCATGTTGAATTGTTTCACCGATAGATTGTGTTTTTCCCTCAAGGTGTTTTATGTATCATATTTGTAAGACTCACTGGTTAGATTACAACCATAGAGGTTTACAAAATTATAAGAGACAGATAGGGTGGATAATCAGAGGCTTTGTCCCCAAGGTGGAAAGGTCAGCTACGAGAGGGCACAGGTTCAAGGTAGGAAGGGGAAAGTTTAGGAGGAAGGTTTAGGGGAAAAGAGCAGGGATTTTTTTTTCCACATGGGGATGGGTGCCTGGAATGCACTGCCAGCGGAGGTGGTGGAAGCAAACGTTAGCAATGTTTATGGCTTATCTTGATAGACACATAAGTGGGAGACGAACAGAGGGATAGAAACCACATAAGGGCAATAAATAGTGGGTCTAAATAAGGAACAGGAGTCAGTGCAAGCTAGATGGGCTAAAGAGCCTGTACCTTGCTGTATATTTTGTAATCCAGAAGTTGTTGAAAGAATGCATTGTTTCTCCCAGCATCTTTCGAAAAGCTATCATTTTCATTACCATATTCTGTGGCTTCTCAACCTGGGGTCCAGTAGGAGAGGGACATGGCAGAAAAAGCTCTCCCCCACCTTACAGGAGAGACACCTTAGGTTCAGGCCTGTGTTTTCATTTTTATTTGGATGTCTTGAGGTGCCTTATCAAATGGCCTGAATGAGATGCACAAAGGACCCTGCAATATATTGGAAAAAAATAGCAAAAAAACAAAAAAAAGGGAACATTGAAAAGTGTAGACTACTATTAACGAAGGGAAGCGTTCAGGTAAGCACTGTTTTTTTGTTTGTAAAGGATGCACTGCTGAAGACAGCTCTTGCAGAGTTATCTAGATTGCACTAGAAACATTAATCAGTTCAATTAATTATTCATAGATAATTTTTACTTGACACCAGATGAAAAGTTCTGTTGTAGACTGTAGTGCCTTCAATTTTAGATAGAGCACCTCAGGTGTGATTTTATTAGCCAAGAAGTGTATCTTGTCTCACAATATCTTCACTGTACAACAAATTTTAAATATAAGGTGCCACAAATTAATTTGCAACAAATTGAAAGCAAATCTGGATTTAATGGATGTAGTAAAATAAAAAGACAAATAGTATTTCTGGTATCAGATTCTCTTGAAATTAATCTTATGACATAATAAGCAATGTAATATTGCAGCATAATTCCATTAACAATTTCTCATTTGACTAATATATAATACTTTCAACATTGGCAACTGAACAATTGTAACAAGATTTTAGATAGTCATCTAAAATATGATTGTGTGAGATGTGGAAGAGCAATAATATATGTAGTTTTATTTATTAAAGAAAGTCTTGGCATGACTTAGCTGTTGTAGCTGATGTGGACACAATCCACTGCAGCGTCATTAACACATTATAAAACAGAATAGCAACAGATTCACTATTTAAAACAGAAGATGCTGTTCCGATGTTAAAAAAAGTCCCGAACATTATGAATTACCAACATTCCCAATAAAAGTTTCTAACTGGTTGTACATAGAGGAGGACCCAATCTTCAGAAGATCATAGCACAAAAATAACTCATGAATGAGAACCTTCAAAACCTTTTAAAGAAATACCATCCACTGAATCTGAATTTAGCTTGTCCAAGTGATGTACTTGAGACTACAGGTTGAAAGTGGTGGTCTGACTGATTTCAAGGAAGTTCCTTGGCAAAATTACCTTTGTTTAAAGGATTTTAATTTGTGGAATATCTGAGTGCATGTTCATCATCATATAAATTGTAAAGATCATTGCTTTTCACTTGAAGACACCAGTTTAGAATAGCATCTATAAAGGTACTAGATATAATGCAATGCCGGATGACCTTTGATTTGCATTGGATAGATATAAGTGCTTCAAATTCATTGCAAGTATTGCTGTTGGTGCCATAGCATGAAAATATTTTTGATTAGTTTACTGTAAAAAATTTCTAAAATTTGCATTTCGATGTTACAGCAGCTTTCCATCTATTGTTTGAGCAGCATAATGTTCTGGTGACTGTAAAAAGTGGTAGTTATATCACCACCACTTCATGCAATCATGCCACCTAAAAGCTTCAGCATTAAACAGACAAATTTTTAAAAATTCTAATCTCCCAAAACCTAGGGTTAGTTACTAGTCCGTGAGATGTTATTGCATTTCTTAAAATGCATTGATCTTTCTATCAAGTTACAATCTGGGGCATCAGTTAATTGTAGGTGCAATTACAAACAATGGTCTAACTTCTGCAGTTAATTGGCTAACATATGGCACTCACTATTCAATGTGCTTCAGCTGGTTACAGAGTTTTTACAATAAATAAGGAATCATTTCAAATCCAAAGGCTTCAATAAGGTTTCTGTGCCTCATGTGAACAGGCAAGCAACACCAATGACTCTTCAACCAGACTCAATAAACCTTACAAAAAGCCAGACTCAAAATCGGGAATTGTAAATTAGAAAACTTAATTCAATGTAAAATTAAGCGCAGAGAAATAAAAATGAGGTAAAGGTTATAAAGAGTAAAACAGCAGGAAAAGACACAGAATTTTATTTCTATAAAATCTCCAACAGTAATCCAAATTTGAATTAATGGATTCCACATTATAAAAGTAAATTTTCAATGTCAGAAAAATTATAGGTAGTAATTAGTAATCATAGTACTTTTAAAAATCGCTTTATACTGACTTTTTTCTGGCATGTTTAATGGGCACCTATGAGTGTCACAATTTCACAGCATAGTATTTAAATGCAGAGGTTCCTGCGGAGATGCTAGAATAAGACAACTTCAAAAGGAGCACAGTAATACAAACTGCAGCTTGCTGACTTTCATGTTTAACTGTGCAACTATAGATGGTGGAAATTGCTGTCCAATTTACTCCTTCATTTCTGATTTTGTTATTCCCACCCTAAATTCAAGATGATGTACATGTTAAAATCAAAAAATTTAAAAAGAAGTTTAACTTGTAAATACAGAAGCTCAGCATAGACATTTCCTTGGAAGTTTACATCTCAATGTTTGAGTTTCTGGCCTCCCTTCTAGGACATAAAGAGAATCTTGTTTATAACATGGTCCATGAGAAACTTATCACCTATTCCTAAGTGATTGTGCGGGTACTAATCTCCAGAGCTACGTTACAGGGTATTGTTAGGAAGTGCAACCCTGCTCAACAACATCTGATAAGCTGCTGTGACCGTTCCACATGTCCCATGACAAAGGTAAGAGTTCCCTCAGTTTTACTCGCAAGACTGAATAATACTATGCCTTTGTTTAATTAAATGAATAGGGTCAATCAGTTAAGTTTAAATTTAAACAAAGCCTGGCTGTTAACTGTCAATAAATATTAAATCGGTACATTCTCCATGGCAACTCATCTACCAATCAGCACTCTTCTCTCATACTATGTAAACTTTGGTTTTCCCCTTGAATTTATATTCTTGTGTAATGTCCTGATGAGGGCAAGACTGTAAGTTTTAGGAAAGTGTATTGCTTTCAGCAATAAATTAATACATCTGGGATTATGAAAAACACCAACAGAAATAGGGTTAATTCCCTCAAATTATATGTTTTCTCCCTTTAATAACACTTCAGAAACAAGCCACCACTTACCCAAGAACCTAAAAAGGTTTTATCTAGACATGACAATTTGGTAATTAATGTGTAATTATCAAAAGAATAGCTCTAGGATGTTACGATAAGACACTAGTCAATCACACCTTCGCATAGATGATTATAAGACTAGATTATTTTTGACCGTCTATATAGATAAACACTATGAATATAGCTGCTGTAAGATCAGTAAGGAGTAAGTTTCTCAGTAAACTAATGATGTATGGTTTATTTTAGAATGTAACTGGAGTTACCTTATAATACTAAAGTTGAAAGATTAAATCATGCCCTCTCCTCAAAAAAATGGTTTGGAAAGCCTGTTAATGCCAGTAACGAAACAAAGAGTAGTTTTATAAGTCACACAAATTCAGTTGTAATACTAATGACAATCAACAAAAAGACATGTGTCCACAAATTACTAATGATCCGAATTGTGCAATTTGTAGGAACAAGTGAATGGATATCTCAGGCCAAACCACAACTCTTGAGCTGATCATCAGTTTGAATAATAAGTACTCCACCAATGCCCTCAAACTGATTTAGTTCTGATGAGGCAACATTAACCTTTAAAAGGTTGTGATCAACAGCAGAGTGTGATCTTGCACATATTGATAATTGACAAAGGTCATAACCTCTGAAATTCCAAATGCTCAAATTTTCATGATTCTTGCAATCTGCTATGGGAGTAAATGCCTCTGTCTTTGATCATTAAGCATGCAGTCACCTAAACATTGAGACACAAAGGATTACACAACTAGTTCCAGCTAACTTGCTTGAAGAAGTAGGGCCTCTGCACCTAATGATGTGGCAAAAAGGGTCAGGAGTTGCATTAAGGGTATCGTCTGAAGAGAGGTTGGGCAGAAGGTTGGTCAGGATAGCAGAGATAGAGTGAGATGATACAATTGAGATATTGAAAATTGAGGACTAAATATAATTTTTGGAAGACAAATCATCAATGTAGGAGAGTGAATGCAGTGAGGATGCATGCTAAAGATATGTGACTTCATATGCTTTAAGTGTTAAAAAAGCTGGAGATTTTGTGGAGTAAAAATTAGATTGTTAGGGGGCAATTGGAGAAATTGGCACAAACATGGAAATGTACTTCAATGACAATTGAGGACTGCAGAAGATTGACATTACACGGACAAAACTAAAGGGTTCTTATGGCACAATGGTTGTGCTCCTACCTCAAAGCAAAGAGGCTGGAGTTCAAGTCCCACCTGCTCCAGAGATGTGTAATAACACATCAGAACAATTTGATTAAATTACATGGTTAATGTCAGACCAGTTATGATGACTTAAACTTACTTCAAATACATTCTATTGGCAGGAGTTTTAAATAATATGGCAGCATGGAGTCTAATGAACAGTATGTTCTCAAATTCAAGAGGTACCAATTAATTTGGGAAATGAAGGCAATATTCATTATTTATTAGACAATATTGAAATAATCAAACCTCGAAACTTTGGTCATGGGGTTTACATAATGAAATACAATTTGGTACAAGTAATGCAAGGGATAATTGAACAGTGCCTCTCAGGCTCTGAATAGGAGCAATTTCTATGATAAACAAGCAAAACTGGGCAGAGTCAACTACTTTAAGGATTTTCTATATAGTCTCTGGTAACTTCCATAACATTCAGTATGTTAACAAAATAAACCGTGTGTATTTTGTATTTGCAAAATAAGATGGTGTTGTAAATTTTGTGGACTTCTATATTTGAATACTTGTAAATGAAAACAAGTTGTGTAAAATAAAGTGTGAATAAATGTCAAAGCTGTTACTTATTTAGATATTCTTTAAAAATGAACCCAGGAGAGAATTAATTGGCTATGAAGAGCTATGCAAGACCTACACAGGGCCCAAGTGACATTTATAATGGTGGACAGGTTTGTCCCAACATCAAATTCTCTTTGTCTCAGTTATACCCAACCTCAATTTACAATTTTACATTTCCACATTATAATCCATTAGTGATCTGTGAATTTCATTTATGAAGAACCAATACCACAAACAACTTCGGCCTTTTCTCGTTGGAACGGCGAAGGATGAGGGGTGACTTGATAGAGGTTTATAAGATGATCAGAGGAATAGATAGAGTAGACAGTCAGAAACTTTTTCCCCGGGTACAACAGAGTATTACAAGGGGACATAAATTTAAGGTGAAGGGTGGAAGGTATAGGGGCGATGTCAGGGGTGGGTTCTTTACCCAGAGAGTGGTGGGGGCATGGAATGCGCTGCCCGTGGGAGTGGTAGAGTCGGAATCATTGGCGACCTTTAAGCGGCATTTGGATAGGTACATGGATGGGTACTTAATCTAGGTTAGAAGTTCGGCACAACATCGTGGGCCGAAGGGCCTGTTCTGTGCTGTATTGTTCTATGTTCTATGTTCTAACTCAAAACATAGATATTTTCTTCAGAAAACCAATGCAAATATTGGGTTCGTCAAGCTGCTACAACACAAGAGGTTGGAATAAAGGCAATTGCCCAGCTGATCTGGGTAAGCAGAACATCATAACTAGATTAAAAACTATTTACATTCTAACACTGCCATTCCCTCAACTCTACATAGAGCCTATGTAATCTTCCCTTGCACTAACAAAATACTACTTTAAGCTGTGCCAATGCTGGTGGCAAAGAAGCAGTGCACTACTGATGGACTCTCGCTTTGGACCGGCTGTGATCTGACTTTGGAGTTGGTGCTCAATAGTGACTACCAATATTTTGACCCAACAATAAGTAAATGCAATATGTATCCCTGACAAAAGGTGGGAGACTTGGGATGGGAATGTGGAGATGTTGTTGTCCCCATAATACTGCTGCTGTTGTCCTCAGTGACAAAATACACAGCAGGGGGTAAGTCATCACGAAATCTTAGTGAGTTGTGACAATGCATCCTGTGTATTGCACAGTCCACCATTGAATAATATGTGATGAACATAATCTAGAATGTTCCCATAGAAAAATAGCAACAAATCAGATTGTAATATGCCACTTCCATCTAGACAACGGCAGTGGACACATAGGAACACAACCAGCTGCAAGCTCACCTCCAAGCCACTCATCACCCTAACTTGGAAATATATCACCGTTCTTTCATTGTTGTTGGCCATCCTTCAGCAGTTTCCACTGTTGCTGGCTATGTCCAGGCTGGTCATTCTGGACGGAGACTTCAACTGTATCATTGATGCAGATGGACGATCCGGCGAGGGGACAGTAAACTGGACACCACATTCAGAGTCCTGATGGAAATGGTCAAAGATACCAAGCTGCACGATACCTTCAGTATCCTTGCAGACGGAGCGCAGTGTCACAGGTCTATCCGCTCAAGGATAGATTACCTGTTTGTGTCCCGAATGTTCTCAGGTCAGATCCACCAATGTCAAGCAGGTGTTCTTCTCTGACCACTGCCTCCTGCTGACCTACAGGATGAGCAGTGGGCTGGTAAGGGTACGTGGAAGATGAACAAAAAGCTGTTGACCCCAGGAAACATTGAGGAGCTCAAAACGGATTATACAGGTTGGAGAGCCGTGAAACCCCTTTGAGTCCCCAGCGGACTGGTGGGAAACGGTAAAAGGGAACATCAAGAGGTTCTTCATCCTCAAAGGTGTTCAGGAGGCAAGCGAGAGGCGGGGAAATCTGTCCCAGCTCCAGGAAAATATGCAGAACCTGCTTCTGCTACAGACGATGGGGGTCGATGTCACGGAGGACCTCCAGGAGGTGAAGGGCCAGCAAGCCTCGCTCTTTGCCTTGGAGGCCTCCAAGATAATCATCCGGTCCAGGGTCCGCTCGGTGGAGTAGGACGAGACAAGCTCACATTTCTTCTTCCAGAAGGTGCTCTGTGCTCAGCAGCCTGAAGGAAGAAGAGGGCTCAGTAACGCCATCTCAGGCTGACATCATGAGGATCAGCAAATCCTTCTATGCCAGTCTGTATGACGCGAAGCCGACCGACAGCGTGGCCTCCCAGTCATTCCTGTCCTCTATCACGGAGGTCTTAGACGACAGAACACGCAAGAGGCTGGACCAGCTGCTATCTCTGGACGAGCTGACAAAGGCCCTCGAGTCCTTCGAAAAGAATAAAACTCCCGAAGCGACGGCTTACCGGTAGAGCTCTATTCCGCTCTTTGGGACTTGATTGGCCAGGACCTGCTGGAGGTGTATGTCAGTATGCTTCGGGCAGGTACCATGAGTGAATCCATGAGGAAAGACATCATTCACCCTCATCTACAAGCAGAAGGGGGAAGACGGAGGAAATTAGGAATTGGGGACAAATCTCACTGTTAAACGTGGATTACAAAATTCTGTCAAAGGTCATCGCCAACCGGGTCAGGTCTACTCTGGGATCAGTGATTCACCCTGACCAAACCTGTGCTGTACCGGGCAGGAAGATCGTTGAGAGTCTCGCACTCCTCAAGGATATGATCGCCTATGTGCAGGACAGAGTGGGGGGGGGAGTGACACCTGCCTCATCTGCCTGGATCAGGAGAAAGCCTTTGACAGGATATCACATATGAGGGATGTTCTCTCCAAAATGGGCTTTGGGGAGGGAAACTGCAATTGGATCAGGCTGCTCGACACCAACATTGTCAGTGCAGTCTCCATCAATGGGTGGGAATCTGATAGCTTCCCAGTCAGATCTGGAGTCAGGCAGGGCTGCCCTCTCTCTCCTGCCTTGTTTGTGTGCTGCATAGAGCCATTTGCCGAGTCCATCAGGAAGTTTGCGAGCCTGAGAGGGGTGACTATTCCTAGCAGCGGGGGCCTACAAGTTAAGGCCTCCCTGTACATGGATGACGTCGCCGTTTTCTGATCGGACCAACTGTCCGTGCACAGACTCATGTGCATCTGCAACCAGTTCGAACGGGCCTCGGGGGCCAAGGTAAACTGAGGCAAGAGCGAGGTCATGCTCTTCGGGAACTGGGCTGACCAATCCTTGATCCCCTTCACCATCAGGACTGACCACCTGAAGGTGCTGTGTATTTGGTTCGGCGATGCTGGGGCACGCGCCAAGTCTTGGGGGGAAGCATATCAGGAAAGCGAGGCAGAAATGAGACAGATGGGAGCAACGGTTGCTCTCGATCGTGGGTACAAACCTGGTCATCAGGTGTGAGGTACTGTCAGTGTTGTTATATGTGGCACAGGTCTGGCCTATTCCCAGAACCTGTGCCACTGCAGTCACCCAGGCCATCTTCCACTTCATGTGGAGATCAAAGATGGACCGGGTTCAAAGGGACACCATGTATAAAGATCTGGGCAATGGGGGAAAAAACACACCCAATGCCACCCTCACCCTGATGGCCACCTTTGTGCGTGGCTGCATCAAGCTGTGCGTGGATCCCCGGTACACAAACTCCAAATGTCACTACGTACTGAGGTTCTACCTGTCCCCGGTGTTGCGAAGGATGGGCCTGGCCTCGCTGCCGCGGAACGCTCCGAGTAGTTGGACCGTTCCGTATCACCTGTCCTTTGTGGAGAAGTTCATGAAGAAAAATACCTTTGACCACAAGCCCATCAGGAAGTGGTCAGCACGTAGTGTCCTTGAGACCCTTTGGGAAAAGGAGAGGGCGGATCTTGTCGATTGGTTCCCTGAGCAGACTGTCAAAGCCATTTGGCAGAATGCCTCATCGCCAGAACTTTCCAACAAGCACCAAGACACGACTTGGCTGGTGGTGAGAAGGGCTCTGCCTGAGAGATCCTTTATGCACGCCCGGACTCTCTGCCGCACCGCACGCTGCCCTCGAAGCTGCTGTGGAGGGGATGAGACTGTCACACACCTCCTTCTGGAACTTGCCTATGCAAAGGAAATCTGGAGACGAACGCAGTGGTGTTTGTCGAGGTTCATCCCGAGCAGCGCTGTGACGCGGGACTCCGTGCTCTACAGTCTGTTCCCCGGGACGCACTCCGAGATGAACATCAACTGTGCCTGGAGGATCATCAACTCGGTGAAAGATGCTCTTTGGACTGTCCGAAACCTGTTGATCTTCCAGCTGAGGGAGTTGACCCCGACAGAGTGTTGCAGACTACCACGTTCCAAGGTCCAGGACTACGTGTTGAGGGATGCGCTGAAGCTTGGGGCAGCTGCCGCCAAGGCGCGGTGGGGAAAGACCACTGTGTAAAGTCTGCCTGTCTAACGAAGAACAGGGGGCCCACTCAGTAGCTGGGCTCCACTGACATCTCAGCAGAATATCTGGATAGACAATGTACAGACGTGTATATACTAATGATTAATTCCGATCTCTGTATGGAAAGAAATGAAATGCATACATATGTATGGCATCACCAAATGTATAGATATCAAAATAATTTTATAAATAAAGTATATTTTTGAAATAAAAAAAATGTGCCTGAAGAATATTCGCTTGCAACAGTCATCTTGGAATTGGGATAAGTATTTCTGGCATCATGCCTTTCTTTGGGAAAGTTAAAAATCACACAATACCAGGTTACAGTCCGACAGGTTTATTTGGAAGCACTAGTTTTCTTTGGGAAGCTTGACTCATTTGATCCTGCTGTCAAAAACTGGGTCCAGGATGTGGAAAGAACGTGATGTTTTTTCCAGGCACATGACATTGGGATAGTTGAAAAGCAATGAGTAATCCTTCCGAGTGCTTGTGGACCCGCAGAAGTTTTGGTTCTCAGGGGCTTAACGTTCCCAGAGGCTCTAGACACTGTAACCTTTGAAGAGCTGATGGAGTTGGTTAAGGAATATTATGACCCCAAACTTCCTCTAATCCTGAGAGTTTTATTCGGCTGTTGGAGAACTCTGGGAATCCGTATCAGAATTTTGACAAGGTTAAGAGGACTGGCAGAGGCGTTGAATTTTGGGTTAACCCTGAATGAGATGCTCACAGACGGTTTGGTCTGTGGGATTAATGATGCAACCATTCAGTAGCACCTACTAGCTGAAGCCCAACAGGACTTCAAACAGGTTCTGCAGCTGACATTGTCATTAGGAAATGCAGCAAATGGAGCATGGGAACTACAGGGCATCCCAATGGAAGTGAACACCCTCACCTGTCCAATTGAGCTTGGGGAACACCATGTGAGTGTAGGCAACCACAGAGCCTCATGCGAGATGTATCTTGATCGAAGGAACCAGAGACCAACCCACAACAAAACTGAACCTTGGCCAAATGCTGGTAGAATTCAGTGCTGTGCCCTTACTCAGTATGTGCAAGGACTGGAAGCTTGCATTACACATCCTAAAATGATTGAGATGAACAAATAATCTACCATTTTAATGTGAATCACATCAAAGTGGAATATCAGCAAATTACATTTTTACAGTGGTCAGCAATGGGTTACAATATGGGTATGGGTTATAATAATTGGGAGAAAGTGAGGACTGCAGATGCTGGAGATCAGAGTCAAAGAGTGTGGTGCTGGAAAAGCACAGCGGTCATCCAAGGAGCAGGAGCTCTTCATCAGGAATACCTCTGGTATACAAAGCAATGAAAACAGGATTGATCACAGCCTCAACCACTTGAGTTATGGCTGCTTGCTGCTAAAGTAGACCATGGTGAATAGTTCAGGTTGTGTGACCCAGTCATTGCAGTCAGGCTATCAGCCACACATGGAGCTCCTATTCTGAAAAATTTATTCCTGACGGCATCAAAACCATTCACACTGGGTCACTTAAAGCTCTTGAATGGATCATTGCCCCAGACATCTGACAGTACTATTTCTATTTAATTATATTTCTCTGATAATTTTTTTGTTTTCAGTTAATTTGATCAACAGGAGGTTAAATATATTATACTGAATGCCATATGTTGTGAACAAACACTTCCAAAAGATTTACAAAACATTTGCATTACTGGGGTTCAGATTACCATGAACCATAAAAGTACCATCATCAGTTATATAGTGGAACAATCTCATATTTTACAAGAATTATCACTTAACTGGCTTGTTTAAACTACACTCTTCAAAGTTGAGTTGCCATTTGCAGGTGAGTAAGTTCAAACCTAATGAGGAGCTGTGTCCTTGCATTGTATACGTGGAGGAGAAAGTGAGGACTGCAGATGCTGGAGATCAGAGCTGAAAATGTGTTGCTGGAAAAGTGCAGCAGGTCAGGCAGCATCCAAGGAGCAGGAGAATCGACGTTTCGGGCATGAGCCCTTCCTTCAGGAAAGTTGTATACATGGTCCTACCACTACATCATGATGGGCACAATCAAATCTTCTGTACTTCAGTAGTAGTTGTAAATTAGGCTGAAGCTCATTAGGATACAATGCACAGTATAATACCACAGCTTACAGTCTCAACAAAAACCTTAATGAAAGGGTCACCTTTGTAATATTTGATTAATCTCAGCAACACTGTTATGTACTCTGAGCTCCTCAATACAAACAGGCAAGTTTCATTTTATATTGATCAGTGTAATAGTTCCAAAGTTGAATGTAAGTAATTTAATTGAGGAATTGCTTGATAAAATGGTGTGTTTAGCAAGAATTGAGTACATGTGATGGTTGCTGTCTCACAATGAGCTCAGTTGAATGAAAGAAAAAAAAAACTTTGCATTGTTGATTTAATAATTTTGAACATCCTGGTTGAGGCACCTAACCTGTCCCTGTCATGCTGTAGACTCAGCATAAACCTCACCATTTGCCTTCCCTATTTTTGTGTCATCTGCAAACTTGGTGAGTGCACATTCACTTCCATTATCCAAGTCATTAACATACATTGTAAATAATTGTGGGCCTGGCACTGATTTCTGTGACACTCTACTAGTTACAGGTGGCCATCTTAAAAATGCCCCTTTAGCCCAACTCTGTCTTCTATTAGTTATGACTTGGAGGTGCCAGTGTGGGACTGGGGTGGACAAAGTTAAAAATCACACAACATCAGGTTACAGTCCAATAACCACCTGATGAAGAAGCAGCGCTCCGAAAGTTACATTATATGCAGTACATTATCAAATGCCTTTTAGAAATTCAAATATATTACATCCATTGGTTCCCCTTTACATAACCTGCATACTACCTCTTCTGAAATAAATAAATTTGTCAGCTATGATTTCCCCATTATGAACTCTTCTCTGGAGATCAGGTACCCAGCTTACTACAAAAATGATTCATTTGACACATCATGGAAATTTCTACCCAGTGTGCATAATTCTGATGCTCCCTATTTCATATTGAACAAAAAGACATAGTAGGTAAGTTTATTACTTTCAGAAGTCTTAATGTTTGCCAGGATGTTATTAAAATAGGTGAATAAATGATTTACTGTTAGTATAGTCTTCTGTTAAATCATTTTGTTATTTTATCCAATCAGTAAATTTCAACAGTTCTTTTGGTGCAATGGTACTTGCTATGCATCTAATCTAATTATATGGATTAAAGTTTGTGTTATTTTAATCACAAGATCATGCAGTAATAAAAGAGGGGTCAACTAAACCATCAAAGTTACAGTGCCAACGTCCATTGATAACCAACAATTATAAAGGTTTTCAGTTCAAAATGTAAACTTACATCTGTCAAAAATAAATTATTTAATTTGAGGCAAATGTTGAATGAAAGTTGTGGTGACAAAACAAATTAGGTCCGAAATGACACTTTCAGAAACAAAACCTGAGAAGCTACACAAATATATCGCAAAAACAAAGCAAAGAGGAAATTACATTTTCACCACAATATACCCATCATGGTGGTGATTCTGAACACTTACTATGTGGGTCTTTTTCAAAGGCTGAGCTGGAATCATATTATCACGAGACTGCTTGGGAATCTGACATGGTCAGAGAACAAAACTAATCATTGTGGTACTATTATGAATGGAGGTTTAAATCACACACCATCATACCAACCCCTGATCACAGTTTTCTCAGGCCTCTTTATTTAATGGTAGATCAACCTAGAATAGACCGGTTTTGCGGCAGCAGGACATCTTTGCTATTTGTTAAACCTTTTGCTGCAGATTCACCTTTAATGATGAAATCGCTGAAATTCCAGGTTGATAACTGTACAGCTAAGGGAAACATGACACCTGGGAGTTTAATGAACAGGGTATTTCCTTATCCAATGAAATTAAAGAATTGAGAGGAAAACACAGGTAAGAGGATCAGAGTCATAGAGTTATACGGAAACAGACCCTTCTGTCCAATTAGTTCATGCTGACCAGATATCCTAAATAAATCTCGTCCCATTTACCAGCAATTGGCCTATTTCCCTCTAAACCCTTCCTATTCATGTACCCATCCTTTTTAGATTAGATTACTTACAGTGTGGAAACAGGCCCTTCAGCCCAACAAGTCCACACCTATCCTCTGAAGAGCAACCCACCCAGACCCATTCCCCTACATTTACCCCTTCACCTAACACTACGGGCAATTTAGCAATCTCCACCACCTCCTCCTGCAGCTCATTCCATACATGCACCACCCTCAGTATGAAAACGTTGCCCCTTAGATCCCTTTTAAATCTTTTCCCTCTCACCTTAAACCTATGCTGTCTAGTATTGGACTCCCCTACCCTGGGGAAAAGACTTTGGTAATTCACCCTATCCATGCCTCTCATGATTTTATAAACCTCTATAAGATCACCCCTCAGTTTCTGACGCTACAGGCTTAAAGGGTGAAATGCCTGCTCCTGCTCATAGTTCATTTGTATGTACACAAAATGCTGTTTAGCATGTTAGAAATGCACATTTAACCAATCAGCTGCCTTTTACCTGAAGTTGTATCTTTTATACGTAAGTAATGACAAGTTCCATTAGCTACATTGTTTGGACAGCAAAACCTGACCCATTATTTTTAATAACTTGGAGACAGTGAGGACTGCTGGAAAGTCAGAGTCGATAAAATGTGGAGCTGGAAAAAGCACAGCAGGTAAAGCAGTATCAGAGGAGCAAGAGAGAAGGGTTCTGTCCAAAACATCGACACTCCTGCTCTTCTGATGCTGCTTGACCTGCTGTGCTTTTTCCAGCTCCACATTTTATTGGTGCCCCCCCCACCCCCCATTATTTTTAACAATTGCCATACAAAATGCTTTCAGTAAAATACAAAAAATTGATTCAACATCATAAAAGGAACATTGAATAAAATAATTTTCATTGTGACTGAAATACAATATTTCGGTGTTCTTTAAACAAACAAGCAGAAAGTGATTCAACTACTTCCTGATTTTTTTTTCCAATTTCTTGGAATGTGGGCTTTTCCATTGGGCCAGCATATGTTCCCCACCCTTGAGAGGCTGGTGGTGAGCTGACTTAGTGAAACACTGTAGCCCACTTGGTGTTGGTAGATCCACCGTGCTGTTATGGAGGGAATTCCAGGATTTTGACCCTATCGCATTGAAGGATTGTGATATATTTCCAAGACAGATGGTGAATGGCTTGGTAGAGAAATCGCAGATGGTAGTGTTCCCATGTATCTGTTGCCATATATCCTTGTAGATGGAAGTTGGTAGGTTTAAAAGATGAATATTGTAGATGGTACACACTGCTGGAAGTGAATGGCATCACATCCAAAAACAAATCAGTCGGCTATTTTGTCTCGGATGGTGCCAAGCTTCCTGACTGCTATTGGAACTGCACTCATCAAGCAAAATGGAGAATATTCCCTCACATGTCTGATTTGTTCCTCGTGGATGGCAGGACAGGCTATGGGAGTAAGGGTGTAAATAGTTTGCCATAGGATTCTTAGCCTCTGACCACTATTGTGATCACAGTATGTATATAGCTAGTCCAGTTCAGTTTCAGATCAATAATAATCCTAAGGATGTGGATAGTGGGGAATTCAATGATGATCATACCATTGAATGACAAGGAACAGTGGTTAGCTTCTCTCAAGAGATGTTTCCTGAAAGATCTCCTGAGCACTATAGACTATTTCCTAAGGGCACTTGCTAACTTCTCAAATGAACCGTATTGATTAAATATTTCCATAACAACAGCAATTCAAAAATTATTTGTAAGTTATTCTCTAGCTCCAGGATACTGATGACACCAGTTCCTTGAACATATTTGTTACATTTATTTATTTTAAGTCAGTATATATAATACATGTGTATTTTTAAAAATATTCTATTGCTGCTGGAGTTTATCATTGTGCTTATCAAGAAACTCCATAAAGCACTTTGCCCGACATATTTTCCAAACAATACCGATTGTCAAATTAAAATGACTGACGTGCAGTATTATTCAGTTTAATTATTTCAGAATTAAATTATGCAGAACGCTTAAAAGTCACAATAAACATTTGTTTCCTCCACACAATCAGAATTCACATTAAATTCATTTTTACCAACTATATGGACAGAAATCCCCCACACTACTCAATCATAATTTAACATTTTCAACTGTTAAATTATCTAATAATTTCAATTATGTAAAACCATAATGGTTTATCAAGATATACCTCATACATTTCTACTACAGAGATTTCAGATGCTTTAATTCATTTTTGATTCAATCCCACTGCAGAAATTGGTGAACATGGAAATGAGGATTAGAGACTAAATCTTGGCCTTTACGATGGCCAGTTTGGATGAATCTGCAAAGATTGTGAAAGTAAAAAATCTCTGATTTTGATGTGTTTGAGGTGAATTGAGTTCTGATGGAAACTTAACAAAAACCTAAAGGAAATCACTATTTTCTTTCATTATTTCCATGATACGCACAGCACATAATGGGCTCAATAATTAAGAGCTTGTTTTTTGACTAATGCATGAAAAAATGCAACCAATCGAGCACTGTAGTCCACACATGATCCACTTCCACTCTTATTGATCTATTCCCATTAACCGAATTCCTCACCAATTTGGCATATTTCTTATTATTTAGAAAGTTCTTTTTAAAAGATTGCCAGCTACTTGACTAATTTTTTTATTCACTGTTTAAAATCTGATGAGGGTCAAGAAAAGCTTTTTTTTTAAATAAGCCAGCAGCATCAACATGACTTCACCATACTTCTGAAATCTGAGTTCTATTGTACGCATCAAAGCCATAATACAGTGATGAGTTTCCAAATTGCTTCTTTCCAGGATATGTTTTCTGAAAACATTTGCCCTAAAGTTGGAGGGGAATTAAACAAAGTTGCTGCTTAATGGACTCATATTCCCAAAAGTGACTAACCTTCTTTGCGCTGTGAAGTCCCGGAATGGTGGGTGGTCCATGAATTAAGTTTAAAAATTATGAGGGTGAAAGGCACTCAATTTTTTTAATGAGGATGAAAAAGTTAGCTTTAGGTTTTAAAAAAATCTGATTTTGACTAATTATGAAGATGAAACTGAGCTTGGAAATTATGGGATGTTGGTAGTGATTAAGCCTAATCTAAATACTTGCCAGTGGGGTGGGGGGGGGGGGGGGGGGTTTATAAAAACATTGGAAGAATAGTAGGCTGGTTGGCCCTTTGTGTCTGCTTCACCATGTAATTTAACCATAGCCAATCTTCTCATCACTATGCCATATTCCTACTTTCTTTCCACATCTCTTTAATATCTAAGAATTTAAGGGTCTCTTCCTTGAATGTTCTCAGATAAAATCAGATTCCCCTCTCATTCTTGTAAACTCTAGTGAGCACAGGCTCACTCAAACCAATCTCTCCTCATATGATTGTCCTGCCATCCCTAGTGAACCTCTGCTGCACTCCCTCTAGTTTTGCTCGAGAGAACAAAACTGCATGCAGTAGTCCAGGTGTTGTCTTATCGAGGGCTTGGATAACCTCAATAAGATATCTCTACTTCTGAACTCAAATCCTCTTTCAATGAAGGCCAATATACCATTTGCCTTCATAATTACTTGTTGCACCTACTTTTCTACCTTCACTGATGTACAAGGCCACAGCGATCCCTTTGTAGATTAGATTCCCCACAGTATGGAAACAGGCCCTTCAGCCCAACAAGTCCACACTGATCCTCAGAGGAGTAACCCACCCAAACCCATTCCCCTACATTTACCCATGATTAATGCACCTAACACTATGGGCAATTTAGCATGGCCGATTCACCTAACCTACACATCTTTGGATTGTGGGAGGAAACCAGAGCACCCAGAGAAAACCCACGCAGTCACGGGGAGAATGTGCAAACTCCACACAGACAGTCGCCGAGGTGGGAATCCACCCCTGATCCCTGGCGCTGTGAGGCAGCAGTGCTAACCACTGAGCCACCGTTCCCAATATATCACTAATTAAACAATACCTTGTCTTTCTGCTGACGCACTAAAAAGTGTGGAACTTCACATTTATCCACATTATACAACATCTGCCATGCCTTTGCTCACTCTTCTGCATCACCTGGAAGTTTCCTTGCTTCCTGCTCACAACTCTTGATCCTGTCCTGCTTTGTATCATTAACAAATTTGGAAATGTTGCATTTAGTTCCCTCATCCAGGTCATTTATACATAATGTGACTAGCTGGAGTACAAGCACAGATTCTTAACACCCCTCTAATCACTGCGTGACATCCTGAAAAAAGTCAATTTATGGCCAATGTCTTGTTTCCTGTCTGTCAATCAATTCTCAATCCATGTCAATGCATTACCCCCATCCCATGTGCTGTAATTTTGCCCACTCACTACTTATGACCCATCTGATAAAAAAACTTGCTGAAAAATTCAAATATACCACATCCACTGGTTCTATCCACTAGTTACATTCTCAAAAACACTCAAAATCAGACTCTCATAAACCCTTTCTGACTGTTTAATCCCCTTTATATGTCCTTAGTGTTCTGCTATCATGTCTTTTATAACAGATTCTATTATTTTCCCCACTACTGATGTTGGGCTAACTGGTCTGAAATCCGCCCTTTTTAAATAGTGGGGTTACTTTCGTCATCCTCCAATCTGTGGGAAATGCTTCAGAATCTACAGAATATTCGAAGATGACCATTGAATATTTCCCATGCCACTTCTTTCACTACTCTGGGATTTAGATTATTAGGCCAGCCTCTAAGAACCATCCTGACCCAACTCCCATCCACTTCCAACTGTTCTTCTGCACTTCAAGGTGCAACAGCATCTGTCTTATTGCAATTCCACGGTAAGGACAATGTTGTCAGGGCCATGAACCTATACAAGGTATTGGTGAGACCGCACCTGGAGTATTGTGCAGTTTTGATCCCCTTATTTGTGAAAAGATGTAATGGCATTGGAGGCAGTTCAGAGGAGGTTCATAAGATTGATCCCAGAGGTGAGGGGTTTGTTGTATGAAGAGAGATTGAACAATTTAGGTCTTTACTCTCTGGAATAGAAGAATGAGGGGAGATCAAATTAAGGTATTCAACATGATAAAAGGTGTGGTTAAAATAGACGTGGAGTGGATGCTTCCTCTTGTGGGGCATTCTAGAACGAGAAGTCATTGTCTTTGGATGAGGGATAGCAAATTTAAAACAGAGTTATGGAGAAAATACTTCTCCCAAAGGGTTGTGAATCTGTGGAATTTGCTGTGCCCAAAGTGTGGTGGATGCTGGGACAGTGAGTAAATTTGAGGAGGAGTTAGACAGATTTTTAAGTTGGTAATAGTTTGAATTGATATGGAGAGAAGGCAGGAAAATGGAGGTGATGAGCATATCAGCTATGATCAAATGGCAGAGCAGATTCGATGGGCGAAATGGCCTAATTCTGCTCCTATAAATTATGAATCCAGCTCATGGAGTAGACCAGGCTGCATCTCTGCGCTGTCAGCTTGCTCTCCTTGTACTCATTCACTTGGATTCCACCTGGATGCACACAGCACAGAGAGGTGTTGGAGGAATGTTACCGTTTACTCTGGTCAAGTGGCTGGAGGTCATCAGCCTTCTTCTGACAGTGCTGGGCATTCTTCCTGAGGGCTGAAGCTGCACTGACAGGGTGGCAACCTTGAACTAGGCTGGCATAGTCTGATGTTGTGGCCTCCTGTGCTGGTCCGAGTGGAAGGGCATGTTCCTTTCTGCACCACTCCGTCCAACAGGAGCTCCAGGCCTCTGTCTACAAAGTTGGCCATCAATTTTCCCTTCTATGCTATATTTGGGCAAATACCAGGAACTATATAGGGCAGTTCTAGACTAACAATGTTTGACTGGGTACATAACGGGCTTTTAAACATGGCATTAATGATGAGGATGGAGAAAGTGAGGACTGCAGATCAGAGCTGAAAAATGTGTTGCTGGAAAAGCGCAGCAGGTCAGGCAGCATCCAAAGAGCAGGAGAATCGACGTTTCGGGCATAAGCCCTTCTTCTGGAATCAATTTGATGAGGATGCCAATCCAACTATCGGAGTATGGAGAGTAATAGAATGGGGCTGGATTCAGACAAGGGAGATGCTAGGAGGGGCAGGTGGTTAATGAGGTACGCTTTGAAAGATGCGGTAAGTAAACAAGCTGGACCTCACACAGAAAAGCCCTCTATAAAACCCAACAAAACTCACAATTAAGCCAAAAACAGATAAAATCCAACCCCAAGTTAGGAGAAGAATAGAACTATTTCTGTTTGTTAGCAGGATGCAAAACTGAGCCATGATTAGCACAATGGCTGGGTTTTGGAGAAGCTCCAACTGTAAAACTATGTTTCATACACTCTCAGTCAAGCAAGACCTTGTAGACTTAAAACAAGCATCAGTTAGCCACATTCTTAAAAGAGCTTCCTTGTGCTCATTAGAATAAAGGACAAAACATGCAGAGTTTAATAGGGTTTATCTGATGTGACTGATTACTTGCAGAGTTGTCATATGAATTCAGAATCAAAAATGCCAAAAATTGCAGACACATTAAGATTTTGTATGCTCTCATTTAGCATTTACAAGAACAAATCCATTGCCTTGTCAGCTGTTTAAAGTTTACTTGATTCTGAGTAATCATCCACTCCATTAATAAATCTCCTTGGCAGTTGTTTTTCAGATGTGATATCCAATCATTAATTGACCGTATGATGAAAGTCACATGTGAACTAAACCAGGTACGGGGAGATAGGTTCATGATTTGCCATGGTGAAACTAGTCCCTCTGGATTGCTAGTCTACCATGAAATACACTAGACTGCTGTATCCTGACTATTACCTTCACTAACATTTTGATAGCACCTTTCTCTGAATGTAGCACCTGTGCTTTTGGATGTAGACACTTCTTTAATGGAGTGAAATATGGAAGTGGACTCTCAAAAAACAAATTTCCACAAGCAGTAATGTGATGAGAATTGGACAACCTCTTCTTTTTCAATCCTTTGTGGATGTGGGTGTCACTGGTCAGGCCAGTTTTTTTTGCCCAACCCCAGCTGTCCTAGCAAAAGTGATTCTTGAACCAATGCAGTCCTTGTGGTGCAGAGACACCTACACTGCTACTGGGAAAGGAGCGCCAGGACTTTAACCAAGCGAAGAGGAATAGTGATAGCATTCCAGGTCAGGATGGTGAGTGGCTTGAAGAGAAACTTGCAGGTGCTTATGTTTCAGTTATCTGTTGCCTTTGTCCTTCTGGGTGGAAGTGGCTTAGAGTTGGAAGATGCTGTCTAAGGATCTTTGGTGAATTTCTGCAATGCATCTTGTAGATAGTGCTGCTACTAAGCATCAATAGTGGAGGGAGTGGATGTGTACCTATCAAGTAGGCTGCATTGTCCTGGATGGTAGGCGAAAGTGAGGACTGCAGATGCAGAGTCAAGATTAGAGTGGTGCTGGAAAAGCAAGTAGGTCATGCAGCATTCCTGATGAAGGGCTTTTGCCGAAACGTCGATTTTCCTGCTCCTCCGATGCTGCCTGACCTGCTGTGCTTTTCCAGAACCACTCTAATCTTGTCCTGGATGATGTCAAGCTTGAGTGTTATTGAAACTGCACCCATTCAGGCAAATGGGGACTATTCCATCACACCCCTAACTTGTGCCCTGTTGATGGTGGACAGGCTTTGGGAAGTCAGGAAGCAAATTACTTGCTGCAGGATTCCTAGCCTCTGACCTACTCTTGTAGGTATGAGTTTACAGACTGTGCTTCATACAATTCTGCTGCTAATGGCCTGCTGTGCCTCATGAATGCCCACTTTTAAGTTGCTAGACATTTTCGGAGTCTGTTCCCTTTAGCATGGTGATAGTGTGGTGCTGGAAAAAGCACAGCCAGTCCAGTACCACACTTTATCAACTGACTCTCCAGCACCTGCAATCCTCACTTTATCCTAGCAGAATGATATTGCCATATATCACACAATGCAGAGTATTCTCAGTGTGACAACAGAACGTCATGTCTACAAGGAGTGTCCAACAGTCACTCCTACAAACATGGTCGAAATGGACATTTTGTGTTGGTGATTTGGTGAGTGAAAGATCAAACCAATTTTAATTTCTCCCTCTTGTTTGTTCCTTCACCTCCCTCCACAAACAGTGTAGTAGCTATGTCCTTTAGCAATCGGCTAGTTCAGCTATTATCCCAGTCTTGGGGACGGACATTGAAATCCCTCATCCAGAGTAGATTCTGCACCCTTGTCCCACTCAATGTTTTCTCCAAGTGGTGTACACTATGGAAGAGTACTGATTCCTCAGCCAACAGCGTTTGTCGTGTACAGCAGGATGTTGGCTTGTCTCTGTTGACATGAAACCTTGAGATTTCATCAGATTAGGAGTCAATGTTATGGAATCCTTCCCAACTGTGGAATAGCTCTGATGGGTATGTCCTGTTAGTGGGACAGAACATACCCAGACATGGTGATAGCAGTGTTTGTGACATTGTCTGCAAGAAATTTTGCTTGATTAGTCCATGGGACATCTATCCCGATCTTACGACAAGTCTTCAGATATCAGTTCAGAGGACTTTGCAGTGTGGACATGGGTGTATTTGCCATTGTCATTTCTAGTTCTTAGGTCTATGTTAGGTGGTTCAACTGGTTTCAAACACTTCTTTTGTCTTTCCAGTGGTTTAATACAACTGAACAGAGTGCTCGGTCATTTCAAGGGGCAGTTAAAAGTCAAACACATTACTGAGGGTCTGGAGTAGTACTTAAGCCAGACCAGGTTGATACCTCATTTTTCCCCGAAAGGGCACAAATGAACAAAATGGATTTTCACTGCAATAGATTTGTTGCCATTAGGCTAGCTTTTATTTCCAGATTTCTTTTTATTGAATTGCATCATCCCACAGTGGGATTTGAACTCACAACTACAGAACTTTAACGTAGGGCTCTGGTTACTTGTCCAGCGATACTACCAATAGATCACTGCCGCCACCACTTTCCCTCATTGATATTGATTAAAGGATAAATTTTGGCCAGGACTTCAATTTTTTTTTCAAATGAGATATTTTACTCCTGAGGAAGAGGGCACTCTCAGTTTAATATTTCGTCTGAAAGAAAATACCTTTAACAATGCAGCCCTCCATCCACTTTGCACTGAAGTGCTGACCTGAATTTTATGTTGAACCTCTGAAGTGGAAATTGAAATCTTTGACCTTCTGATGGGATTGCAGCCCAGAGTCACGGTTGGCACTGTGGATAGGCAATAGTAAACTGAGCTCAAAAAGAGAAAAGTCTGTGCTTTCTAATGGATTGATGACAGGGTGAACTAATTTTGTAAATAATCACAAAGGTTGAGAAAAAGTTATTGAAATGTTAAATTTAAAAAAAAAAATCAAACTTTTGGAACAGGTGGAAAATTATGGCAAAGCTAATTTGGATTTTTGAAATATTTAAAATATATACTTAAAAACTCTCAAATCTAGAAGTGTAAGATTTTCTGGTTGCAGTTTCAGCTCTTTGGACCTTTTTGGTGCAATATTCAAAGTCCGTCGAGGTAATTGGGTACTTGTCTCTTGCTGACTTTGCAAAAATACCTCCTTGTAATTTATTCAATTTTATTTGTTAGGTTTTTAGCTGAGTATTAATAACTGAACCTCAGGACAGCAACACGTCTACAGTATTAATTTTCACAGTTTCTGTAAACCTGGAGCACCGCCACGTGAAAATAAAAAAATAATTCTTGTGACAGTATCTTCTGAGATTGACAACAATTAAGAGAGTCATTAAACTTTCTGCACAAGTACAGCTGTGGGGAAGTAAAATATAGACCTCTAATAAATAATGGAGCAAAAACAGAGAGAGTTTACACAGGAGAATCATTATTTTTATTACTTTCGAGTCCCATGGCATCACTCTGTCACTTTACAATTCCATTCCACCATCTTAATTACAAAAGTCATTTGTTCACAGTCGTATGAGTCAGAACCAATAACAGAACAAAAATAATATTGCACTGAATTTCAGCCCTGCTGTTTCTGTGCTATACATTTTTTTTTTACTAGTAGTAAAATGTGCAGTGAACCTGTATCTGTATAATCTTTGATTCCAATTCTCTTCAGAAATCAACAGTGTCTTTGGACAGAAAAATGCAGAAACCTGTATATAAAACCAACTTTGGGAAAATAGCCATGGATCATGAATTCTTGAAGTTCAGGGTAGGAATTTGTCTACTACTTCAAAATCTGCCTTTTGCAGTTCTAGGATAACCTCAATTAGACTTTTTGTTTGAATGAGTCATACTAAACATCTGGCATATGTTTATGTTCCTGAATGGATCTTTGAAAAGGCTAACTGAGAATAGTGTCAGTAAGCTTCAACAGTAAAAGAACAGATACTTAAATATGAAAACTATGGACCCTCTATAATACTTGAGGAAAACCTGCTAATAGCAGTTAAGATTAAAGTGTCACTGATGCCTCAGTTACAAATACTAGATGTACTATAACTCCAGTCACAAATAAAGGTATATTTAATGCTAATGCCAGCTGAAATTCACTGATGATAAATGTGCAGTCAGACTGAATTGAAGCTCAGTGGAAAAACCACCACAGTCACTTATTAAATCTGCTTTGCTGTTATTAAATATGTTAAGTAAACCCTTTTGGGAAAATTGAAAATTTTGACTGCATAATTTAAAATTCAATGCATAAAACACATTAATGGTATTACTGATAAATACATTATAACTGAAGTAGGTGCATAGAACAAAACTGCAAACCTGACAAGCACTGCTATAACAAAAATATTTTTTACAATACCTTCAGAAACTCAGTACACTTATTTAGCAGCAACTTATTTGGCCAAATTACAAAAGCAATGTGCAAGCGTTAACAAGAATTTCAAAACATACTAGGGCCTCCTACATCATACTGTACAATGCCTGGGGTTCACTATTATCAATGTAAGGAATCAATGTTTTAGGATAAATATAACAGGTTCACGAACAGAGACTATTTTGCATACCACATCAGCTTCAGACTACCAAAGCATTGTACATTCCACAAATGTTTGAGGCACAAGTTAATAAGGAATCTGAATTCTCAGCAAGGGTGTGCATCACAGTTTATGACAATAACAAAAGTGATTACAATAACATACAAAACACTGAATTACCAATTAAGCTAGATTTCCCCAAAAGTAAATGGTACATCATTTAGAATGTAAAAATCTATTTGAAACATTTTAAATTCTGCATCATTACAGCATTCCAACCATTAACAGTACCTTGGATCTTATAAGATTTATAAGTTCCTTGAGATCAATAATTCATCTAGAAACAACTTCTCTTTTTTTTTTAAAGAGTAAGGTTTAGCTAGAGAAGAGATTTTTACACTGACTCCTTGCTTTAGTATGTAACCACTTTAAGCATGTGTAGAAATAAACAATAATCTGAATAAAAATGTGCATTAGGATTAATCTGTAGCACCTTAACCTTCGGTAATTTCATGAATCAGTTACGAGTTATTGTGGCCACAAGACACATTTTCACAACATCTACTTTAGCAACCTAAAACTGAATACGTTTTCATCACTATTTTTTGCACTAATACATGAGAAAGAATTTTGGCGATGAAGGCAAACTCTATATATAATTGTAGAGTTTCTATGCCAACAAAGCCACCCCCATTATTGTCATTGGTATATAATATTCCAGTGCAAAATATGCAATATAAAACACTAAAAGGAAACACTGAGCACTTATCTGCACTGTTATCTTTGAGTGATTTTGTATCATAATTTCTAGTTATTAACATTTGGATGTTTTACCATCAGCATAAAAAATGTTAATGTCTAAAAGCTACCAAAAATCTCAATTCAACCATTCGTAAATCCTGGCAATTAAATTAGAACAAAGGTCTGGCTGTTTGTGTTATTAAGCAGCCATTAATTGCAAGAATAATCACTTAGTGTTTCAAGCTTCTTGAGTAATGCATGTGAAAGTACTTAGTGGAAAATTGTTTAAAAATGCAAAGTTGGATAATACTTGGGTTTGATGATCAATTAAAAAGTGCACCTTTAAAATCGAAATAAATCAGAACTTCAACTTATTTTGAAAGGCAAATAAACATCCAAAATATACTAACACTAAGTATTTAAATGCCTTTTTTATGGTGCCTGTATTATGTCATAGCAGTGATCACAATCCTACTTTGATTCCTACCTGTTAAATTATTGGAACTTGGTTGAGTAAAGATTGTGTCATGAAATACAATGACATTTACTGAATTAAGAGCTGAGGAGAGGCTTTGTGCATTTGTGAGGGTGTGCGCGCATGTTCCTATATGAAAGTAAGCAATCATGTAACTTTTACAAATCATGGTTATCTCTTGTATAACATTGCTGAAGAAATGTGTTTCGGTGACCCCTCCTTTTGGGTACAGGACATCCTCTGCTCAGAGAACTGCAAGGAGCAGAATAGATTCTCAAGCTTAACAAAACTGCTTGCATTTGAAGGTAGTTGTGTTCTAATAGAACAGACGCACAAGGGACAATGAAACAATACTACCAGTTCTAGTTTTACTTAGGAAATGCGAAAATGACTCAACATCAGAAGTATCAAATATACAATTTATAAATACTGAATTTGTCACTATCACCAAATCTAAGAACTGATACATGTGAAACTTCAATTGCATTCATGATCTATTATTTTACTTTCAAGAATATAATTCACGTGTCGTATAACTAAGTGAAACGTTCCTTACCGATGGCTTTTAAACTTCAGCTCAGCTTGGACATATTATTGAAGATATCAAAATTACCTGGAGTAGGTTGCTAGCCTAAGGGAACCTTTCTAATTTCTAATCAACATTGTTTCTAAAATGTGCTGAACAAATACAAATGTAAAATAGAAATAAATTTGGATTTGATGTACTCAATTTTTAATTGGAAATTTAGATATTTAATCCTTTATCACCTAGCTGGACCATCCAAGAAAAGCGGAGTATGTCAGATATGATTCTTGGATGCCAGCTGTAAAAGCTGTTTCATAATTTGTTTGCATTGTACAGAAGAAAAATAAATTTAAAACAAAATCTATGCTAAGTGCATTAAAAAGCTTTCCCTTCTCAACCTGCAACAAAATTGTGTTTATATGAATGTTATTAGAAAGGAGTTTACAGAGATTCCCAGGTATAGATTACCCTTTTAGATTTTCTTTCAGGCAACTTTACTGTTTGGCACAGTGGTACCAAAATAAAACTTAACTATAGTAGACTTAAATGGCTAAAATCTGGTCATATCAATAACATAGCATAATTTTTATAAGGGTTCGAAGGTGGTCTCCTCTGATCACCACCAAAACTATTTGCAAAAAGCCAAAGAACACTGTCATAAATCAAACAAAGATGTGGAACTTTGTAGTCTGCATGAGTTAAAAAGCTTATTAAGAGATCAAAAGTTTCATTTGTGTGCCTTGAAAGGACTTACTATAATTTGAAGATTACCACCCTGCATCAGTACAAGATTTTGATTTCCTGTTGCCCAGTGCATTTGCATTTTTGTTTGAACAGTTAGTGGTAAAAACAGGCTTGCATCATTTATTTCCAACTATAGAACACCTGCAAGAACCCTGCTCCAGTTGGACTGCAAGGCATATTATTGTACACTTCTAATACTCAAAAGTTGCTTGTTACTAATAATACTAGTAGTAGCTGCACATTAGACACAGAGCTGTGATTTTTTTTTAAACAAACCTAAATTATCCATTAGTCTAGGCACAACCAATAGACACAGAATCTGTCCCACAGCAAAGCCAGTGTAAATATTTACTAGCAAGACTGAATTATAGCAGCAACACTGAGCAGTAAGAGAAATGCATGATATAGTGGTGTATGGAATTACTTTGCTTCCTTTTTGGCTTCATCCACACACATCTACTTTAATTCCACAATACTTTATCGTAATTAAGTTTCAAAATTCAGGGCACATTGATTTTACTCTGTGATGTAGGAAAATTCAATGGTTTGATAAAATTTAGATAAATATAACATTCATTTTATGGTATCCCATATAATTATCAAAATATTACAGGATCAAGAAGAGCACTACAATAGAAAGACGTAGCAAACATAATACCTGCACTGTTAGCTACAAAGTTGTGGAATTAAATGGCCATAGCATGATGCAAAAGTTTAGTTTCAATGCTGAGAAATGGTGTGCTGCAATATTAGTACATTAATATTAGTGACTTGCACATCAATGACATTATTGAGCTTTCAAAAAGCAAAATCAGAAATCAAGAAAACAAGGCAACCTCAATCTGAGTTTCAGCAATTTTGCTGGAGTGTTTCTTAACAAAAAAAAACTGCAAAAGTCACATTAATCACCAAACAGAGCAGACCACATCCAAGCCATGATAAATGGCTTGGTGTAAGTATAAATGTAGTGTAGTAGCTCCTCACTATAACATTCGTTGATATAATATGCATTCTTTACAGTCCTTTACCAATTAGAAAAACCAGAACTAACCAGCTCTTGTACAATGCACCCCTTGATACCTGATGCTTTTACATATGGCACCCAAAGGCTGCAGTTTAGAAAGGCTCCACTACTATCACTCTGTTATTGGAACATTTTAATTGCTGTTTTTATTCAAAAGTCTCCCATTTTTTCCTGAGCTGGTCCACTCTACTTTGTGATGATGCTGCCTCCTTCTTATTTGCATTAAGCAGATCAGTAAACGGATCTTGAGCCTTGCCAGGATTGGACGATTGTAATATTCTTTCAAGACCTATGGAAGGCTTTGGTGGGACTAATGGTGGCTCAGGCAAATTTTTTGTTGAACCACCCATCACTGGACTGGAATCAGCCACATTTATACCCGCTTTTCCTGCAGTTTTTGCAAAACTTATACCTCCTAGGCTGGCTGAAATCGTACTTTTCTGAATAAAAGTACCAGACTGAGGGATTACAGGGGGCTGACTGTACAAGTGGTGAAGGGAAGGTGCTGAGTAGTTCCTGTGAGGCATTTGGGGTTGGAAGAAACCTGAACTTGAAGGCAAATAGCTTGAAGCAAAAGCAGATGCTGGAGTTGGAGCAAAATGACTTGCAGAGGGCTGTACTGGAGGAAAGTGAAGAGCTGCTGGCATGGTTTGAGAAAACTGATAAGATGGTGGCTGTGGAAATTGACCGATTGCTGCTGGGCTGGGAGTTGAATATCCTTGTGTTTGGCTGAATTGTAAGGTGGCTGGTGGAGCACTTATCCCAAGGTCAGTTCCTGATGGAGTGAAACCAGTAGGAGCAGGAGCTGAAGACAAGAACGGTGCAGATGTTAATGAACTTTTAGGAGCTGCAGATTGGCTCCCATCAAGACTGGAATTGGCACTCAATGGATCAAGAAGACTTAAAAGATCATTTCTCCTATCCATTTCTACACTGATTTTGATAGGTTTGAGGATATCAACAGCAGATGAACTTAACATAGGATGAGGAGATGAATTCAATGATTGGTTTAAGTCTGGTCCTTGAGGTTTCTTTTCAACTCCAATTGATTCTTGTAATATCTCTGAAGCTGGGCCAGTGCTGAAGACAGGTCTCTCTTGTTTGGAGCTGTCCTGTAATACTGTTGATACTTGATTAACTTCCGGAAATACTGACTGTTTGACTCCTCGACTGACACCTATTGGAGGTGGAAGCACTATTCCTTTCTCTGTTGACTTCCTACCATGAGGCCTTGGGATTGTAATGCTGCCTTGTCCACTTGCAATTATATTGGAAGCAGGTGCTGAACTGTCCCTCTTTAAAGCCTCTGCATCAATCCCAGTGAAGAAACTTTCAAAATGAATGTTGCCAGGCGATGAACTACTAATAGATTTACTATTCAGAGCCATGTCATCTTGACCCACACTGCGTAACTTTGTATGAGGCAGAGTATGATGCAGTCCTACTGACATGGTCTTGCTCTTCTCAGCTGAAGTCATTACTTTCCACTACAAAGGGGCACACAAGAATAAAATAAACATTTTTATATCGTAACAGTGCCCTAGTTGAATAGGGCTTTGAGAGGTTACATGCATCTAGAAACAAGTTACATTGCATTAATTGATTTAAGTTCTCTGGGTACTACTGTAGATTACAAAAATGCAGTCAATAATGTTTTATGGGGTGGCCATATTATCAAGCTGTTTTTAATTATCATTAACGGCTCAGGATTTTGACTGACATAAACCATAACGGTTCAAAATATGGGCTTGTTTCTTTGTATGATAACATGAATAAATTTCATTTATTCATTTCCAGCATTGCTGAAAAAAACATTTACGAGGTATCAGCCTGTTCAGCATGTCAAACTTGACAAGAACATGGCTAGATTACCTCTTCACTCATAAGCTACTTGAAACTAAATGGAATGGACTTTTAAACAAAGTAAAGGTGCACTTTTGACAAGAAGCTACTGCTGCCCAGAAAATATAACCACGGTCTTTTTTAAGTTCTCCTTTCAGTAACCAGCTCATCCAGTTATGGAGCAGAGCCGAAAAGGGAGGAAAAGGCAGGAAAAGGGAGAGGGATGGAGGGAAGGAGGTGAAGAGGAGAAGGGCCGGGGGGGGGGGGAAGAGGAGAAGGGACGGGGGGGTGAAGAGGAGAAGGGACGGGGCGGGGGAAGAGGAGAAGGGAAGGGGGGGGGAGAAGAGGAGAAGGGACGGGGGGGGGGGGGGAGAAGAGGAGAAGGGACGGGGGGGGGGGAGAAGAGGAGAAGGGACGGGGGGGGAAGAGGAGAAGGGACGGGGGGGGGGAGAGGAGAAGGGATGGGGGGGGTGAAGAGGAGAAGGGACGGGGGGGGTGAAGAGGAGAAGGGACGGGGGGAGTGAAGAGGAGAAGGGACGGTGCGGGGGAAGAGGAGAAGGGACGGGGGGGGGGGGGGGAGAGGAGAAGGGACGGGGGGGGAAGAGGAGAAGGGACGGGGGGGGGGGGGGAAGAGGAGAAGGGACGGGGGGGGGGGGGAAGAGGAGAAGGGACGGGGGGGTGAAGAGGAGAAGGTACGGGGGGGTGAAGAGGAGAAGGTACGGGGGGGTGAAGAGGAGAAGGTACGGGGGGGTGAAGAGGAGAAGGGACAGGGGGGGGTGAAGAGGAGAAGGGACGGGGGGTGAAGAGGAGAAGGGACGGGAGGTGAAGAGGAGAAGGGACGGGGGGGAAGAGGAGAAGGGACGGGGGGTGAAGAGGAGAAGGGACGGGGGGGGGAAGAGGAGAAGGGACGGGGGGGAAGAGGAGAAGGGACGGGGGGGAAGAGGAGAAGAAGGGACGGGGGGGAAGCGGAGAAGGGACGGGGGGGAAGAGGAGAAGGGACGGGGGGGAAGAGGAGAAGGGACGGGGGGGAAGAGGAGAAGGGACGGGGGGGAAGAGGAGAAGGGACGGGGGGGAAGAGGAGAAGGGACGGGGGGAAGAGGAGAAGGGACGGGGGGGAAGAGGAGAAGGGACGGGGGGGAAGAGGAGAAGGGACGGGGGGGAAGAGGAGAAGGGACGCGGGGGGAAGAGGAGAAGAGACGGGGCACTGGGTGGGAGGGGGAAGAGGAGAAGGGACGGGTGGGGGGCAACAGGAGAACGGACGGGGGTAAGAGGAGAAGGGACGGGGGGGGGGGAAGAGGAGAAGGGACGGGGGAAAGGAAGGAGAAGGGACGGGGGGAAAAGAAGGAGAAGGGACGGGGGGAAAAGAAGGAGAAGGGACGGGGAGAAAGAGAGGAGAAGGGACGGGGAGAAAGAGAGGAGAAGGGACGGGGAGAAAGAGAGGAGAAGGGACGGGGAGAAAGAGAGGAGAAGGGACGGGGAGAAAGAGAGGAGAAGGGACGGGGAGAAAGAGAGGAGAAGGGACGGGGAGGGGGGAGGGAAGAGGAGAAGAGACGTGGGGGGGGTAAGGAGAAGGGACGGGGGGAAGGAGAAGGGACGGGGGGGGTAAGGAGAAGGGACGGGGGGGGGTAAGGAGAAGGGACGGGGGGGGGGTAAGGACAAGGGACGGGGGGAAGGACAAGGGACGGGGGAGGAAGGACAAGGGACGGGGGAGGAAGGACAAGGGACGGGGGAGGAAGGACAAGGGACGGGGGAGGAAGGACAAGGGACGGGGGAGGAAGGACAAGGGACGGGGGAGGAAGGACAAGGGACGGGGGAGGAAGGACAAGGGACGGGGGGGGAAGGACAAGGGACGGGGGGGGAAGGACAAGGGACGGGGGGGGAAGGACAAGGGACGGGGGGGGGGAGGACAAGGGACGGGGGGGAAGGACAAGGGACGGGGGGGGAAGGACAAGGGACGGGGGGAAGGACAAGGGACGGGGGGAAGGACAAGGGACGGGGGGGAAGGACAAGGGATGGGGGGGAAGGAGAAGGGACGGGGGGGGAAGGAGAAGGGACGGGGGGGGGGGGAAGGAGAAGGGACGGGGGGGGGGGAAGGAGAAGGGACGGGGGGGAAGGAGAAGGGACGGGGGGGAAGGAGAAGGGACGGGGGGGAAGGAGAAGGGACGGGGGGGGGAAGGAGAAGGGACGGGTGAAGGAGAAGTGACGGGGGGGAAGGAGAAGTGACGGGGGGGAAGGAGAAGGGACGGGGGGGAAGGAGAAGGGACGGGGGGGAAGGAGAAGGGACGGGGGGGAAGGAGAAGGGACGGGGGGGAAGGAGAAGGGACGGGGGGGAAGGAGAAGGGACGGGGGGGGAAGGAGAAGGGACAGGGGGGAAGGAGAAGGGACGGGGGGGAAGGAGAAGGGACGGGGGGAGGAGAAGGGACGGGCGGGGGGGGGGGGGGGAGAAGAGGAAAGGGACAGGGGGGGAGAGGAGAAGGGATGGGGGGGGGAGGAAGAGGAGAAGGGATGGGGGGGGGAAAGAGGAGAAGAGACGAGGGACGGGGGGGGGGGGGGAAGAGGAGAAGGGACGGGGGTGGGGGAAGAGGAGAAGAGGCGGGGGGGGGAAGAGGAGATGGGACGGGGGGGGGGGGGGAAGAGGAGAAGGGACGGGGGGGAGAAGAGGAGAAGGGACGGGGGGGGGGGGAAGAGGAGAAGAGACGGGGGGGGGTGGTAAGGAGAAGGGACGGGGGAAAGGAGAAGGGACGGGGGAAAGGAGAAGGGACGGGGGAAGAGGAGAAGGAACGGGGGGGAAGGAGAAGGGACGGGTGGGAGGGGGGGGAGAGGAGAAGGAACGGGGGGGGAGAGGAGAAGGAACGGGGAGGAAGAGGAGAAGGGACGGGGGGGAAGAGGAGAAGGGACGGGGGGGGAAGAGGAGAAAGGACGGGGGGGAAGAGGAGAAAGGACGGGGGGGAAGAGGAGAAGGGACGGGGGGGAAGAGGAGAAGGGACGGGGGGGAAGGAGAAGGGACGGGGGTGAGGGAAGAGGAGAAGGGACGGGGGTGGGGGAAGAGGAGAAGGGACGGGGGTGGGGGAAGAGGAGAAGGGACGGGGGTGGGGGAAGAGGAGAAGGGACGGGGGTGGGGGAAGAGGAGAAGGGACGGGGGTGGGGGAAGAGGAGAATGGACGGGGGTGGGGGAAGAGGAGAAGGGACGGGGGTGGGTGAAGAGGAGAAGGGACGGGGATGGGGGAAGAGGAGAAGGGACGGCGTGGGGGGGGGAAAGAGGAGAAGGGACGGGGGAGAGAAGAGGAGAAGGGACGGGGGGGAGAAGAGGAGAAGGGACGGGGGGGAGAAGAGGAGAAGGGACGGGGGGGGGGGGGGGGAAGAGGAGAAGGGACGGGGGGGAAGAGGAGAAGGGACAGGGGGGAAGAGGAGAAGGGACAGGGGGGGAAGAGGAGAAGGTGCGGAGGGGGGGGGAAGAGGAGAAGAGACGGGGCACTGGGTGGGAGGGGGAAGAGGAGAAAGGACGGGTGGGGGGCAACAGGAGAACGGACGGGGGGAAAGGAAGGAGAAGGGACGGGGGGAAAAGAAGGAGAAGGGACGCGGGGAAAGAGGAGAAGAGACAGGGGAGAAAGAGAGGAGAAGGGACGGGGGGGGGAAAAGGAGAAGAGACGGGGGGAAAGGAGAAGGGACGGGGGAAAGGAGAAGGGACAGGGGAAAGGAGAAGGGACAGGGGAAAGGAGAAGGGACAGGGGAAAGGAGAAGGGACGGGGGGGAAGGAGAAGGGACGGGGGGGGGGGGGAGGAGAAGGGACGGCAGGGGGGAGGAGAAGGGACGGCGGGGGGGGGGGGGGGAAGAGGAGAGGGGGGAGAGGAGAAGGGACGGGGGGGAGAAGAGGAGAAGGGACGGTGGGGGGGAAAGAGGAGAAGGGACGGAGGGGGGGGGAAAGAGGAGAAGGGACGTGGGGGGGGGGAAAGAGGAGAAGGGACGGGGGGAAAGAGGAGAAGGGACGGGGGGAAAGAGGAGAAGGGACGGGGGGAAAGAGGAGAAGGGACGGGGGGAAAGAGGAGAAGGGACGGGGGGAAAGAGGGGAAGGGACGGGGGGGAAAGAGGGGAAGGGACGGGGGGGAAAGAGGGGAAGGGACGGGGGGGAAAGAGGAGAAGGGACGGGGGGGAAAGAGGAGAAGGGACGGGGGGAAGAGGGGAAGGGACGGGGGGGGGGAAGTGGAGAAGGGACGGGGGGGGGGGAAGTGGAGAAGGGACGGGGGGGGGGGAAGTGGAGAAGGGACGGGGGGGGGGAAGTGGAGAAGGGACGGGGGGGAAGAGGAGAAGGGACGGGGGGGGGGAAGAGGAGAAGGGACGGGGCACTGGGTGGGAGGGGGAAGAGGAGAAGGGATGGGTGGGGGGCAACAGGAGAACGGACGGGGGGGGAAGAGGAGAAGGGACGGGGGGGGGGAAGAGGAGAAGGGACGGGGGTAAAGAGGAGAAGGGACTGGGCGGGAAAGAGGAGAAGGGACGGGGGGGGGGGGAAGAGGAGAAGGGACGGGGGGGGGAAAGAGGAGAAGGGACGGAGGGGGGGGAAGAGGAGAAGGGACGGAGGGGGGGGAAGAGGAGAAGGGACGTGGGGGGAAGAGGAGAAGGGACGTGGGGGGAAGAGGAGAAGGGACGGGGGGGGAAGAGGAGAAGGGACGGGGGGGGAAGAGGAGAAGGGACGGGGGGGAAGAGGAGAAGGGACGGGGGGGGGGGGAGAGGAGAAGGGACGGGGGGGGAAGAGGAGAAGGGACGGGGGCGGGGGGGGGAAGAGGAGAAGGGAAGGGGGGGGGGAAAAGAGGAGAAGGGACGGGGAGGAAGAGGAGAAGGGACGGGGGGGAAGAGGAGAAGGGACGGGGGGGAAGAGGAGAAGGGACGGGGGGGAAGAGGAGAAGGGACGGGGCACTGGGTGGGAGGGGGAAGAGGAGAAGGGACGGGTGGGGGGGCAACAGGAGAACGGATGGGGGGGAAGAGGAGAAGGGACGGGGGGGGAAGAGGAGAAGGGACGGGGGGAAAGAGGAGAAGGGATGGGGCGGGAAAGAGGAGAAGGGACGGGGGGGAAGAGGAGAAGGGACAGGGGGGAAGAGGAGAAGGGACAGGGGGGGAAGAGGAGAAGGTGCGGGGGGGGAGGGGGAAGAGGAGAAGAGACGGGGCACTGGGTGGGAGGGGGAAGAGGAGAAAAGACGGGTGGGGGGCAACAGGAGAACGGACGGGGGGAAAGGAAGGAGAAGGGACGGGGGGGAAGGAGAAGGGACGGGGGGAGGAGAAGGGACGGGCGGGGGGGGGGGGGGAGAGGAAAGGGACAGGGGGGAGAGGAGAAGGGATGGGGGGGGGGGAAGAGGAGAAGGGATGGGGGGGGGAAGAGGAGAAGAGACGAGGGACGGGGGGGGGGGAAAGAGGAGAAGGGACGGGGGTGGGGGAAGAGGAGAAGGGGCGGGGGGGGAAGAGGAGAAGGGACGGAGGGGGGGGAAGAGGAGAAGGGACGGGGGGGAGAAGAGGAGAAGGGACGGGGGGGGAGAAGAGGAGAAGGGACGGGGGGGGGGGGGAAAGAGGAGAAGAGACGGGGGGGGGGTAAGGAGAAGGGACGGGGGAAAGGAGAAGGGACGGGGGAAAGGAGAAGGGACGGGGGAAGAGGACAAGGGACGGGGGAAGAGGACAAGGGACGGGGGAAGAGGACAAGGGACGGGGGAAGAGGACAAGGGACGGGGGAAGAGGACAAGGGACGGGGGAAGAGGACAAGGGACGGGGGAAGAGGACAAGGGACGGGGGAAGAGGACAAGGGACGGGGGGGAAGGACAAGGGACGGGGGGGGAAGGACAAGGGACGGGGGGGAAGGACAAGGGACAGGGGGGGAAGGACAAGGGACGGGGGGGGAAGGACAAGGGACGGGGGGGGAAGGACAAGGGACGGGGGGGAAGGCGAAGGGACGGGGGGGAAGGAGAAGGGACGGGGGGGAAGGAGAAGGGACGGGGGGGGAAGGAGAAGGGACGGGGGGGGAAGGAGAAGGGACGGGGGGGGAAGGAGAAGGGACGGGGGGGGGGGGAAGGAGAAGGGACGGGGGGGAAGGAGAAGGGACGGGGGGGAAGGAGAAGGGACGGGGGGGAAGGAGAAGGGACGGGGGGGAAGGAGAAGGGACGGGGGGGAAGGAGAAGGGACGGGGGGGAAGGAGAAGGGACGGGGGGGAAGGAGAAGGGACGGGGGGGAAGGAGAAGGGACGGGGGGGAAGGAGAAGGGACGGGCGGGAGGGGGGGGGAGAGGAAAGGGACAGGGGGGAGAGGAGAAGGGATGGGGGGGGGGAAAGAGGAGAAGGGATGGGGGGGGGAAAGAGGAGAAGAGACGAGGGACGGGGGGGGGAGAAGAGGAGAAGGGACGGGGGTGGGGGAAGAGGAGAAGGGGCGGGGGGGGAAGAGGAGATGGGACGGGGGGGGGGGAAGAGGAGAAGGGACGGGGGGGGGGGAAGAGGAGAAGGGACGGGGGGGGGGAAGAGGAGAAGGGACGGGGGGGGGGGGAAGAGGAGAAGGGGGGGGGGGGGGGAAGAGGAGAAGGGGGGGGGGGGGAAGAGGAGAAGGGACGGGGGGGAAGAGGAGAAGGGACGGGGGGGAAGAGGAGAAGGAACGGGGGGGAAGGAAAAGGGACGGGTGGGAGGGGGGGGAGAGGAGAAGGAACGGGGGGGGGGAGAGGAGAAGGAACGGGGGGGAAGGAGAAGGGACGGGTGGGAGGGGGTGGAGAGGAGAAGGGACAGGGGGAGAGGAGAAGGGATGGGTGGGAAGGAGAAGTGACGGCGGGGGGGGAGAGGAGAGGGGGGAGAGGAGAAGGGACGGGGGGGAAGAGGAGAAGGGACGGGGGGGAAGAGGAGAAGGGACGGGGGGGAAGAGGAGAAGGGACGGGGGGGAAGAGGAGAAGGAACGGGGGGGAAGAGGAGAAGGAACGGGGGGGAAGGAAAAGGGACGGGTGGGAGGGGGGGGGAGAGGAGAAGGAACGGGGGGGGGGGAGAGGAGAAGGAACGGGGGGGAAGGAGAAGGGACGGGTGGGAGGGGGTGAGAGGAGAAGGGACAGGGGGAGAGGAGAAGGGATGGGGGGGAAGGAGAAGGGACGGCGGGGGGGGAGAGGAGAGGGGGGAGAGGAGAAGGGACGGGGGGGAAGAGGAGAAGGGACGGGGGGGAAGAGGAGAAGGGACGGGGGGGAAGAGGAGAAGGGACGGGGGGGGAAGAGGAGAAGGGACGGGGGGGAAGAGGAGAAGGGACGGGGGGGAAGAGGAGAAGGGACGGGGGGGAAGAGGAGAAGGGACGGGGGGGAAGAGGAGAAGGGACGGGGGGGAAGAGGAGAAGGGACGGGGGGGAAGAGGAGAAGGGACGGGGGGGAAGGAGAAGGGACGGGGGTGGGGGAAGAGGAGAAGGGACGGGGGTGGGGGAAGAGGAGAAGGGACGGGGGTGGGGGAAGAGGAGAAGGTACGGAGGTGGGGGAAGAGGAGAAGGGACAGGGGTGGGGGAAGAGGAGAAGGGACAGGGGTGGGGGAAGAGGAGAAGGGACGGGGGTGGGGGAAGAGGAGAAGGGACGGGGGTGGGGGAAGAGGAGAATGGACGGGGGTGGGGGAAGAGGAGAAGGGACGGGGGTGGGTGAAGAGGAGAAGGGACGGGGGTGGGGGAAGAGGAGAAGGGACGGCGTGGGGGGGGGGAAGAGGAGAAGGGACGGGGGAGAGAAGAGGAGAAGGGACGGGGGGGAGAAGAGGAGAAGGGACGGGGGGGAGAAGAGGAGAAGGGACGGGGGGGAGAAGAGGAGAAGGGACGGGGGGGGGGGAGAGGAGAAGGGACGGGGGGGAAGAGGAGAAGGGACAGGGGGGGAAGAGGAGAAGGGACAGGGGGGGAAGAGGAGAAGGGACGGGGGTGGGGGAAGAGGAGAAGGGACGGGGGTGGGGGAAGAGGAGAAGGGACGGGGGGGGAAAAAAGAGGAGAAGGGACGGGGGGGGAAAAAAGAGGAGAAGGGACGGGGGGGACAAGAGGAGAAGGGACGGGGGGGGGGAGAGGAGAAGGGACGGGGGGGGGGAAGAGGAGAAGGGACGGGGGGGAAGAGGAGAAGGGACGGGGGGGAAGAGGAGAAGGGACGGGGGGGAAGAGGAGAAGGGACGGGGGGGAAGAGGAGAAGGGACGGGGGGGAAGAGGAGAAGGGACGGGGGGGGAAGAGGAGAAGGGACGGGGGGGAAGAGGAGAAGGGACGGGGGGGGGGGGGGGGGGGAGAGGAGAAGGGATGGGGGGGGGGGAAAGAGGAGAAGAGACAGGGGGGAAGAGGAGAAGGGACGGGGGGGAAGAGGAGAAGGGACGGGGGGGGGGGGGGGAGAGGAGAAGGGACGGGGGGGGAAAAAAGAGGAGAAGGGACGGGGGGGACAAGAGGAGAAGGGACGGGGGGGGGGAGAGGAGAAGGGACGGGGGGGGGGGAAGAGGAGAAGGGACGGGGGGGAAGAGGAGAAGGGACGGGGGGGAAGAGGAGAAGGGACGGGGGGGAAGAGGAGAAGGGACGGGGGGGAAGAGGAGAAGGGACGGGGGGGAAGAGGAGAAGGGACGGGGGGGAAGAGGAGAAGGGACGGGGGGGAAGAGGAGAAGGGACGGGGGGGGGGGGGGGGAGAGGAGAAGGGATGGGGGGGGGGGGAAAGAGGAGAAGAGACAGGGGGGAAGAGGAGAAGGGACGGGGGGGAAGAGGAGAAGGGACGGGGGGGGGGGGGGGGAGAGGAGAAGGGATGGGGGGGGGGGAAAAGAGGAGAAGGGACGGGGGGGAAGAGGAGAAGGGACGGGGGGGAAGAGGAGAAGGGACGGGGGGGGGGCGGAGAGGAGAAGGGACGGGGGGGGGGGAAAGAGGAGAAGGGACGGGGGGGAAGAGGAGAAGGGACGGGGGGGAAGAGGAGAAGGGACGGGGGGGAAGAGGAGAAGGGACGGGGGGGAAGAGGAGAAGGGACGGGGGGGAAGAGGAGAAGGGACGGGGGGAAAGAGGAGAAGGGACGGGGGGAAAGAGGAGAAGGGACGGGGGGAAAGAGGAGAAGGGACGGGGGGAAAGAGGAGAAGGGACGGGGGGAAAGAGGAGAAGGGACGGGGGGAAAGAGGAGAAGGGACGGGGGGAAAGAGGAGAAGGGACGGGGGGAAAGAGGAGAAGGGACGGGGGGAAAGAGGAGAAGGGACGGGGGGAAAGAGGAGAAGGGACGGGGGGAAAGAGGAGAAGGGACGGGGGGAAAGAGGAGAAGGGACGGGGGGGGAAAGAGGAGAAGGGACGGGTAGGAAGAGGAGAAGGGACGGGTAGGAAGAGGAGAAGGGACGGGGGGAAAGAGGAGAAGGGACGGGGGGAAAGAGGAGAAGGGACGGGGGGAAAGAGGAGAAGGGAGGGGGGGAAAGAGGAGAAGGGACGGGGGGGGAAAGAGGAGAAGGGACGGGGGGGGAAAGAGGAGAAGGGACGGGGGGGGAAAGAGGAGAAGGGACGGGGGGGGAAGAGGAGAAGGGACGGGGGGGGAAAGAGAAGAAGGGACGGGGGGGGAAAGAGGAGAAGGGACGGGGGGGGAAAGAGGAGAAGGGACGGGGGGGGAAAGAGGAGAAGGGACGGGGGGGGAAAGAGGAGAAGGGACGGGTAGGAAGAGGAGAAGGGATGGGTAGGAAGAGGAGAAGGGACGGGGGGAAAGAGGAGAAGGGACGGGGGGAAAGAGGAGAAGGGACGGGGGGAAAGAGGAGAAGGGACGGGGGGGAAAGAGGAGAAGGGACGGGGGGTGGGAAGAGGAGAAGGGACGGGGGTGGGGGAAGAGGAGAAGGGACGGGGGGGGAAGAGGAGAAGGGACGGGGGGGTAAAGGGGAGAAGGGACGGGGGGAAAGAGGGGAAGGGACGGGGGGAAAGAGGGGAAGGGACGGGGGGAAAGAGGAGAAGGGACGGGGGGAAAGAGGAGAAGGGACGGGGGGGGAAGAGGAGAAGGGACGGGGGGGGAAGAGGAGAAGGGACGGGGGGGGAAGAGGAGAAGGGACGGGGGGGGGAAGCGGAGAAGGTGCAGGGGGGGGGAAGAGGAGAAGGGACGGGGGGAAAGGAAGGAGAAGGGACGGGGGGAAAAGAAGGAGAAGGGACGGGGGGAAAGAGGAGAAGAGACGGGGGAGAAAGAGAGGAGAAGGGACGGGGGGGGGAGGAAAGAGGAGAAGAGACGGGGGGACGGGGGGGGGAAGGAGAAGAGACGGGGGGAAGGAGAAGGGACTGGGGGGAAGAAGAAGGGACAGGGGGGGGAAGGACAAGGGACAGGGGGGGAAGGACAAGGGACAGGGGGGGAAGGACAAGGGACAGGGGGAGGAAGGACAAGGGACAGGGGGGGAAGGACAAGGGACAGGGGGGGAAGGACAAGGGACAGGGGGGGAAGGACAAGGGACGGGGGAAGGAGAAGGGACGGGGGGGAAGGAGAAGGTATGGGGGGAAGGAGAAGGGACGGGGGTGGAAGGAGAAGGGACAGGGGGAAAGAGGAGAAGGGACGGGGGGAAAGAGGAGAAGGGACGGGGGGGCGGGGGTAGGGAAGAAGGAGAAGGGACGGGGGGTGGGGGAAGAAGGAGAAGGGACGGGGGGGAAGAAGGAGAAGGGACTGGGGGAAAGAGGAGAAGGGACGGGGGGGGGGAGGGAAGAAGGAGAAGGGACGGGGGGTGGGGGAAGAAGGAGAAGGGACGGGGGGGAAGAAGGAGAAGGGACGGGGGGGAAGAAGGAGAAGGGACTGGGGGAAAGAGGAGAAGGGACGGGGGGTAAGGAGAAGGGACGGGGAGGGTTGGGAGGGAAGATGGACGTGGGGCTAAGATGAACAAACTCTGGGGGTGAATGGATAGTTGAGGCTTGGGGAATGGATAGAAAGGGGTGGGGATTGGAAAGACAGAGGGCGTTGGGGAACTGATGGGGAGGTTGATTCAATCAAAAAGAGGTGAGTCGAGGGGACATGGCAAGAGTCAGAGTTTCATGCGACAATGTGATTAAGGAATGAGATCGGGGAATAAAGTGAAAAATTCTAATTAAAGACGATGTGGCTGGTCAAGTGAACTGCTTGCAACTGCAAAATGGACTGTTCAAACAACGTGCAAGTAGATCCCTTACAATCATTCACAAGATTAGGACTTCTCACTGGATTTATTAAAGATCATTCATTTTGAACAAAACGTTCCATTCACAAGGTGTTTGTAATAGTGGGGCAAACTCTCATCCTTACAGTCACTGTATATTGTGTGAAGAATGGTCAGCAAGGGTGGGGCAAAGACTCTTAGTGTGTTCCACTTTGTAAGGTCAGGTTCCTCAGCTGAGGGATCTTCTCCCTCCACTCATCCCAAAGCAGCACGGTGGCTCAGTGGTTAGCACTGCTGCCTCATAGCACCAGGGACCCGGGTTCAATTCCAACCTCAGGTGACAGTCTCTGTGGAGTTTGCATGTTCTCCGTGTCTACATGGGGTTTCCTCCAGGTGCTCCGGTTTCCTTCCACAGTCCACAAAGATGTGCAGCCTAGGTGGATTAGCCATGGGAAATGTAGGGTTATTGGATTGTTGTTGAGTGGGATGCTTTTCAGAGGATTGGTGAGGACTCAAATGGGCCAAATGGCCTGCTCCCACACAGTAGGGATTCTATGATTCAAAGCAAACGAACATTAGTTTACTTGTCATGCTGCCTCCAGAGTAAGTCTCCAACCCACCAGCTATGGAAGGATGAGGTCCCTCATGGGCATCCATAATGGGTGAAACGGCCATCCTTATTCAGGAGATCAGGACTGCAAAATGTTTTCAATCACTCAATCTTTATTTTCTTCTACAATTTGATAGACTTTTAAAGCTCAAGGACACAATGACTGCACTTTTCAACACAAAGTCTTTTTTTCCCCATTTTGGTCTTACTGCACAAATGGGCCTCAGCTCTATCCTTTTTTAAAATAAATTGTTCTTCCCTCTCTGCAAGAATGTACTTCACCACCATCACTGCCTATCATGATGAAGGTAGTTATGATAGGATGGTCACAAAATATATCAAACAGTAAGACAATCATTTCCACAAACCTGATGCCCAAATGGATTTTCCATTTCTTCCTCCTTAGGTGTCCTCAGATCTTCCATGCTTTTGGCTTGGCTGAGGGGCTGGTGTTGCGAGGTTATCTTTATATTGCCGAAAATGTCATCCAATAAATTCACATCAATATTCCTGCCTGGCATGGAGAGGTTGGGAAAGATAGTTGGCCCAGTCCTCTTCTCTGTACTCAAGGCCTCTCCATCAGCTATATCAGATTCCTTTAAAGTTTTATATGGTTGAGGCCTGGTAATTGGAGAAGAAAAATAGACAAAGTTAGGATCGTATCGAAAAGAATGAAGCACACAGACGAACAATTTAACATTTTCCATGACTAAAGAACCTTGAAATGTGAAGTCAAGCCACATTAACACAGAATGAAAAATTTAGTTATATTATTGTCCCAGCTGTCAAGATTCCAAGTTTCATGCCAACATCCAATAGCTCTCAATGTTATGCATTGTGCTGGAGTGAAAGTTATATGTAGGTTTAAAAGCAGCCAGCTCAAAATCAGCCCTGGCTGTGTTAAATGGCAATAAGACTGGTTAGGCCAGATGTCCTACTCCTACTCCAATGTCTTGTGTCCTTTGTAACATTAATCCATGACTGCTTTCCAGCGGAATCCAGTCTTTCATACTGGTTGCTTGACTTATAGAGTCATAGCAATGTACAGCATAGAAACAGACTCTTCGGTCCAACTCATCCTTTCTGACCATATATCCCAACCCAATCTAGACCCACTTGTCAGCACACGGCCCATATCCCTCCAAACCCTTCCTATTCATATACCCATCCAGGTGCCTATTAAATATTGCAATTGTACCAGCCTCCACCACTTCCTCTGGCAGCTCATTCCATACCCGTACCACCCTCTGCGTGAAGAAGTTGCCACTTAGGTCTCTTTTATATCTTTCCCCTCTCACCCTAAACCTATGCCCTCTAGTTCCCATCACCGAGAAAAGATTTTGTCTATTTATCCGATCCATGCCCCTCATGATTTTATAAACCTCTATAAGGTCACCCCTCAGCCTCCGACGTTCCAGCCCCAGCCTATTCGACCTCTCTCTGTAGCTCAAATCGTCCAACCCTGGCAACATCCTAGTAAATCTTTTCTGAACCCTTTCAAGTTTCACAACATCCTCCCGATAGGAAGGAGACCAGAATTAAGAATGTGATAGCTATCTTGACTTTTAAAGCTGCATTTAATGAGAATGCTTTTTAAAAATTTTCTTCTCTTTACAGATTTCCTGAAAGAAGTAATTCTTAAAAGATTTTTAATGGTTTGTTTTGCAGCACAGGTTATTTTGGTCATTTAGTTTACCTTTGAAGGGTTTGTGACCTAGAACCAGTTTTTTTTTGTGGTTATGGACTCTGGTCTCCAAACAAGCACAATAATATTACAATTAGCAGACTGGCCACTTCAGCAGCATAGATCATTTTGAAAAATGTTGATCATACAGTTGGTGAGTTGAACTATGACATTCTCCCACATTGGCTGAGCATCAGTCTCATTACCTGTCCTCATGAATTACTGCTGCAACACCTTGGATCTTAGATTAAGAAAGTATTGAATTAATTTCTCAGTCCTGTTCAAAGGATCGCCACATTTTGGTAGAGAAATTAAAGACAGCTCAAAAGGATCTTCTGATCATTTAATATTCACGGTATTTATGGTTATAACTCACCTTGAAAGGTAAATCAAAAGCAATTTAAAACAAATTACATATTAATGGCCTGCAGAGAATACTCAAACCCCAGGAAGTGTTATGTGAAACTTATTACCTTCAAAAGGAAGATCTCGGAAGTAGATTGTCTCGTAGAATAAAACCCTCATTCTGTACCACTCCACTATTTAGTGATGCACTAAAATTGTCATTATTTAGAGAAATGCAGTGCTTGATACATTACAGCAATTGGTTAAAAGGCATATAAATAGAAATAAAACAAAATAATCCAATTCAGTGTTATTAGTTTAGAGATATGCAGATGATTTTTGTGATGTTTTGGTCTGTTTTCCAATATTTAATTTTGAATTATAATTACCACCAACATAGAAATCTAAACCAACCAAACTATCAGGTGGCAATGCTTTTGACAGTATTCATAGTTTAGGTTTTTAAACAATACAAGTCAATTCAATTGTTCTAGCATAGTATTATGAAATGCAAAAAAGCCAGTCTGCTTTCAAGACGTCAAAGCCAGTCCTTTATGCCAATGCCAAAACAAAAGTCCAAATAAATGTTAGTGTTGGTCACAATTTCTAGTCACTATACTGTGTTCCTGGTGGTTGACTTGTGACTGGCAAAATGGGGACATTTGAAATATTATTTTAGATTATTTCAGACAGTCAGACAAAACCAGAAGGAAAATTCAAATTTAAACTCTCAAACTAACAAAACATATAGCATTACAATTGTCACATATGCTCTTAGTATATTTTGATAACTCATTCTTTTCTAATAGATTGGGAGTGAGTAAATGGTTACTATATTACAGACAAACATCCATTTTTCAACTGTCATGAAATAAATATTGGCCAGCTCTTGGATTGCAAATATTAAATCAGTATCATTGCACTGTTTGCCTCAGGTACAAGAATAACTAACATATCCGATGTTATTAACCAAATCCATTATAATATGATCAATAGGAATAGCCACTAGATCGATCTGGACATAAAAGTACTGAATCATAACAGAAACCCACAAAGAAAAGGAAATGTAATAGCTTAAATTAGATATTCAATATATGTGGCCTGCTATTTTTCTCAAATCTGGATAACCATGTACAGACTGTAGAAACCATACACTTTACATTTACTCAAAGAAGTCATGCAAAAATTTCTCAAGCAAAAGAATATAAATGAAAGAGTCAATAGACCATTCAAAAGAAGTGAAGAGAAAGCTTTCAGAGAAGGCAGATATAGAGTCCTCTTCATGGTGAAGTTCATCATCAGAGGAATCCTCAGAAAGGAAGACTGTGTAGTGTCGTGTGGGTCTTACGATGCTGAAGAAAACAGGAAGAAAATTTTAATGTACTCACTGAGGAGCAAAGGCTGAAAATCATTGACCACATACAAAGACTAATTCATGCATAAAGATTCTGAAGGGTCAACTTTCAAACCACTATATTTCAAAAGTTGTTTAAATGAAATACAAGCATACATTTTTCATGTTAAGGTATCCATATTTGTTGTAGAATATAGCCATATTTAAATCTTCTGGTATAATTTTACTTCGAAATGTTCGTCTGCTGATTAGGGTCCACATTTAAGCATTAAATTTCATCAATAACAGGAACTGCAGAGTAACAGCTAGGCAAAGATGTGCTACAAGAAAGTCTTATGTTACGTGTTAATATATAACAATGAGTCTCGAGGAAGAATTAACCACTGCAGAGTGAGAGAAAGTGAAATTTGAGTGCAAGTTCAGTTCACCATTATACTAGAGACATTAAAATCACTAATTTGTAGTTCTTAATATCATTCAAACTTTAAAGAGAACAGTTGATGCAAGATGATGATGTTGGACACTATGTAAGGAATCATCATACGTGAGGAAAATGCCTCTGACCTTTTGCGTTAGAACATAAGGTATTCGGAATCTGACACTAAGCCACACCCCAGGAGGCTGCATCATTCCTAGAATGGACATTCCAGGTACTGATTGACACATGGGTAAAACTGATAAGTTAGTGACTGCCCAATGGGAATGAGCCAGGAGGCAGTGACGGGATAGTAAGGACATTTAATGGACAAACTAAATTTTATTATTTGATACCTGCGACTGACAATTCAGAGTAAGCTAACTGTAACAGTCTAGAGGGGGAATACAATTTAGAAATACACTAGTAATAAGAGAATAAATGAGAAAATAGAAATGCGTTTGATGCTGTGAGTACCATAATTCTGTGTTGCCTCATGTTGCTAGAGTAAGGAATATGGAGCATGCACACAATTTCAGGGTGGGCAAAGGAACAATTCAGTGTGAAACCAAGACACAGATTTAGCAGGATTGAGATCTTGGAAACGAGCAGGATCTCAAAGGTAGTAATGTCAAGTTTACTCCAAATTTTCCAAGGTGGGGCATGTGGCAGAATGTGTTTTAGGATTGAGCAGAGTGATACAGATTCAATTCTTAAATTATTCAAATCTTCAGGCCAAACAGAAAATCAGCGGGACAGCATTCCTTAGAGTGCCTCCTTACACCCTCTAGTGGTCAGGTCAGGTCAGGTCAGGTAAGAATTGTTCTGGGTGGAGACCTGAGCAGTGCACTAATTCTCACGGCCATTGTCAGCACACTGTCATGAGGGAAACCACTCCATGTTTCTAAAGGTGCACTTTCCTTGGATATATTAGAATTTGTTCTTAAGTTAATAATTCCTCAGATGCTCATTATTTTATAATGAACTTAAAACATGTATTTAACTATGCTGGCGCACACATAATCGAGAAAGCTGATTATCAAATTGACAATCTTTATTCGATCACTGGTAATTGCAAACCTTTTTTTGCCAAGCTTGTGTGTCAGTCATATATGCACAATCTATACAGTAAATACTGGCAACTCTGCAGAAGGAAATGGACCTTCCATGCCAGCACATCTAGATGAAGATCCACAAAACCACAAATGTCAGTTTAAATCAGTGGCACTTACTGTCTCACAAAGCAGCTGGAAGAGGACAATGGCAAATTCATCACATGTGCAGCAACATAAACTGCAAGGGCAGCGTCAGTGTGACAGCTCCATCACACTCTATACGTCTCTTTAATTTTTATCTTGTTATTTTTGACTTATTTGCAATGATGGACACATATTTTCACAAGATCACAGTCAACAGAGATTGCAAATTTGGGAGCACATGGTCAGAAATTGTGGGAAATATTGCAGAAACTAAGATGCTGTATTTGAATAATGATTGAGCTGAAGACATTATTTGCAAAATAAAAGAAGCCAGGAATGCTGTCCTGGCAACTGCAAAGGTGAAGGCAGATTTTCACAATTGTGAGAGGTGTTAATAGAGAAGAGTGGAAAAAAATTGCTTCTACCAGCAGGAAGGTTGGTAACCAGAGGCACAAAATTAGGGTAAGTGACAAAGGGACCAGTGGTAAGACAAAAAAATTATTTTTAATATGTGTTATGATGCATTGCCTTAAAGGGAGGTAGTACATTCCAAATAGGATTAGGATAAATGTGAAGCAGACAAAAGGCAGGAATATGAGCAAGGAGCAGAGGAAGACGACTAAAAGCAAAATACTGCAGATACTGGAAATCCGAAACAAATACAGAGAGTGCTGGAGAAACTTAGCAAATCTGACAGCATATGTGGATAGAGAAACAGAGTTAACGTTTCAAGTCCAGTGTGACTCCTCTTTGGAATATGACTAATTAGATAGCTCTTCCAGAGAGCCAGGAGATGGCTTGATTGGGGGAATAGAATCATACAGTATGGAGGAGACTGTGAAATACTAAATTGAGTATGATACCTTGGGGTTAGATGCAAACTTTTGTTCAGGGCAAAAGTGTGGAAAACTATTCAGAGCTGCTCTACTGCTCCTTGCCAAAGGAGGCACAGCTCCAAGGAACTTTCTTACCAAAATAAAACTGCAAACGATTTATCAACTGTTTATCTAAGGTAGCTTTATATGTATTTTTCTTTTTATTTATTATTTTATGGAAGTTGGTGTCATTGGTGAGGCCAGCATTTATTGCCCATCCCTACTTACCCAGAGAGCAGTGAAGAGTTTACCAAATTGCTGTGTGTCAAAGGGTCATAATCAACAAGCATGACAGATTTCTGTCGTTAGTGAACCAGAGGGTTTTTTTTACATCAATTGACAATGATTACTGTGGATGCTACTAGATTAGTTTTTTTAAAATTTGGTATTTTTATTGGAATTCAAATTCCAATGACTGGCACTGGCTTCAAATACTATTTCAAATTTATTTGTAACTGCATCCCTCCAATATTACATATTAATTGTTTAATTATCAAGTGATTGTTCATTATAATGAAAAAGTTTGTAATCTTAGATATCTCATTTAATCTCCAAGTGTGAATTCAATTTGTCACGTCCAAGGACATTGATCAGAATTCAAATGCAACTGTGGCTAGGTCAAGAGATTTTTATGATATTTACTTCTTTCTCATAGGAAATAACTTGTTAAAATATAATTGTTGTGTAAGAGCATTGAAATAAACAGAAAGCCCTGAAAACAAAAGATACAATAATTTACATCTCAAATTTTAGGTTTATTGCAGCACTTCACACTGTTGTCAAATCACAGAAAATGAATAAATGGCTTCACCTTGTTGAAATGCTCAATGAGAAACATCTTGCCTTTTGATTTGTAAGATGCCTGAAGGAGGTAATGTGTTCCCATACAGACTTCATGAACATGGTCAGGAAAGGAAAATTAAAATGTAATTCTGTAATGTGTTGCAAAAACATACATTTCTTTCTGGAACACTTTGCACAGAATCAACAATGTTCTTAAATGATAAAAATAATCTGTTTGTAATGAGAATCATCACAATTCTGAAACTAGTGTTATGACCACAATTCAAAGCAGTCAGCATGTTAAACTAGCCACAAACCCAAACTCAAACACTGCACCCATAATATTGACATTTTGACAGCTTCACAAGTGGAAGAAACTGTACAAAAACTCTATGCTTAAGGAATGGATTACCAATATCCATTGGAATTCCTTTGGACTTTGGCACCTTTCTGGACCTTTTCACATTGTGACCCCAACCCACCTCAGCATCATTAAATACCATTTATTCTTGACTGGACACTAATTCTTCTTCTAAAATCTGGATGCTTTAATTTCTGTTTCTTTGGCAGATACAGAAAATACTTTCCTATAATTTCACTTCAGATACAGTTTTTCCTACTATTAGCATCTTAACTATTAGGAAACTTGTCCAGACACAACGTTGCAAAAGAATGATGAATACACAAATGTGCTTTGAATGTAAATGCACATTCAAAGTAGTCAGTTGATAAAAATACATTTCATCCTGGATTGACTTTTTGTATGCACATATCTTTCTCAAGATTGTTGCATGAGTACATCATAAATTATGATTTTACTTTTTGCATGAATCCAGCTGTGCTAGCCATTAATATTTAAATGATTCTGAAAATAAAAGCATTCATTAGTATGGGAACTGTATTTAATACTGAAGATGATGGCTGCTAAACAAACAATTTCCCTTTCTATTTTGCCAATATGGCTCTCTCCCAGAGTTGCCTCCACTGCTGGTACTTTCCACTTATCATCATCTTGTACTTATCTGACAACTGTCCAAGTGTGCTCGATGGCAAAATAGTCAACCAATGAACTCAAATCTGGTTATCACTGGTTGTCGTTTCAATCAAGCAGGCTTTTGTAACCTGGATGGTGTCAAGCTTCTTGTGTGTTGTCAGGGTTGAACTCATCCAGGCAAGTGAGAATGTTCCTTGTAGATGGTGGCAGGCTTTGGGGAGTTAGAGGATGAGTTTCTTGCTGCAGGATTCCTAGCCACTGACCTGGTCTTGTAGCCACTGTATTATTATAGCTAGTTCAGTTTAGTTTCTGGTCAAAGGATGTGGATAGTGGGGGATGCAGTGATGGTGACACCATTAATGTCAAGGGTGTTACATACCAGACCAAAACAAATCAAGGAGTTAGCTTAGACCCTAACATTTATTTTATTTAGAGGCATATGTAAGGCGTTGTGTTTCAGATGTGGTTCAATTGGTGAAACTACTCAGGTTTAAGCAAAACAAACTTTATTCTTACACCACAGTTAAAAGACAAACAAAGAACTGGAATAATTTTAATTCTATAAAAATACTTAACAAAATAATGTAAAAACTGAAAGAACTGCAGATGCTGTAAATCAGAGACAAAAACAGAAGTTGTGGGAAAAGTTCAACAGGTCTGGCAAAATATATGTGAAGAGAAAACAGAGTTAACGTTTTGGGTCCAGCGACCCTTCCTCAGAATGGAGGAAGCTCTGAGAAATGGTCACAAAACCTGAAACAATAACTTGGATTTTTGAGCTGAGCTTTCCCTGCAACTTCTGTTTTTGTAACAAAATAATGTATCATTTAACTTCTACTCATTAACTGTTTCAATATAGGAGCATCCCAAAAACACACCTGTAGCAAAGGCAAATTCAGCAAAACAGATTTCCCTCACTCGCTATCTCCTCCCGTCTAGAAGGAACACTGACAGAATGAATCTAGCATCAGAAAGACAATGCAAGCTTTTGCAGCAGCAGAGAGTGAGCTGTATCTAGCAGCTTCAATTCCAAAACCCCAACTTCAACAATTGAAAGTAAAACTAAAAGCCTGGGTCTGAGAGAGTCTGACTCCACCCACTGATGCTTTTGTCTAATTAAAAGAAAAAAAACACCCAGAGCTATTTGCTCTGCTTTCCATGGAGCAGCGACCTGGGGACCAGGTTTACAATGTCTCTTGAAGAGAGAAACAAGACAAAACAAATCCCTCTCAAAGCCACATCATCGCAAAGGGCAATTATCGATTTTTGGAGATGGTGATTGCCTGCCACTTATGTGGCATGAATGATATTTGCCACTTGTCAGCTCAAATGAGGATGTTGTCCAGATCTTTCTCCTAGTTGTCCATATCTTGTTATATTAGGGCATGGACCGATTTAGGAACTGAACATTTAGGTGCTGAACGTTATGTAGCCATTAGTGAACCTCCCCACTTCTGACCTTATGATGGTAGTTTAGAAAGTCACTGATGAAACAGCTAAAGTTGGTTGGGCCAAGGACACTTGCTGAGGAACTCCTGCAGAGATGCCTCGGAGCTGAGATGACTGACCTCCAACAACTATACCCTATCTTTTTTTGCACAAGTATGACAACAACAAGTGGAGAGTTTTCTCTGGTGCTCATTGATTCAAGTTTTGCTGGTGCTCCTTGATGCTACATTTGGTCAAATGTGGTTTTGATGTCAAAGACCGTAATTCTCACCTCATCTCGAGGATTCAGTTCTTTTGTCCATGCTTGGATCAAGGCTGTCATGCGGCCAGGAGCTGAGTGTCCTGATTGAACCCAAACTGGGTCAGTGAGTAGGTTACTGCTGAGCAAGTGCTGTTTGATTACACTTTCATCAGCTGACTGATGATTGAGGGTACACTGATGGGGCAGTAACTGACTGGGTTGGATTTGTCCTGCTTTTGTGTACAGGACATACCTGGGCAATTTCCATATGGTCAGGCAGATGGCAGTGTTGTAGCTGTACTGGAACAGCTTGGCTAGTGGAACGGCAAGTTTTACAGCACAAATCTTCAGTACTATTGCCGGAAATTTGTCAGGGCCCATAGCCTTTGCAGAGTCCACTATCTCCAACTGTTTCTTGATATCACATGGAATGAATTGAATTGGCTGAAGACTGGTGTCTGCAATGTTGGGACCATAGGAGATGGTTGACATGAGTCATCCACTTGCCATTTCTGACTGATGAGTGTTGTGAATGCTTCACATCTCTCTCTTCTGCTGTTATGTTGGCCGCTGATGTAAGGACACATTCAGGGGCCACAGCAAAAACAAGTAAACAGGCAACAATAGGAATTGAGTCATCAGCTCACCTCATAGCTCTTAAATAAAACAAAGACGGTGGAATTTCCCACATGATCTCCCACCATAATTTGGACACTCAGCTCCTGGCCGCATGACAGCCTTGATCCAAGCATGGACAAAAACTGGACAAAATGTGTAAGAAATATTTATCCAGGATTGCCACTGAAATTACAGCAGGGGAACAGACAAGACCTTGGGAAATTCTACCTCTTCCTTGCTGACATTTCAGATTATTGGTAACTCAACTATTCAATTTCAGTGAATCAATATGGTCAGTCTTATATTGAACTGTTGAGCCATCCTTAATAGGGAAGGCTTCTCCTGAATAATGAGTCCTTGTGGCAACATGATCTCTTAAAGCACTGGTCACTTTCTGGTATTTTGATTGATTGGTATATTTTTGAATGTGAGTTCTGATTGAGAGTGCAGGTAGAGTGTTTCAGTGGTCAACATCACATCGACACCTAATCCAGTCCATGCCTAACATCCACCTCCTGGCGGGGACTCTTGGGCAACAACATCAGGAACCTTGGCCCTTTTTCTGTGTCTAGGCGGAGAGATGGTGATAAAATGCTGCAGCACTGCACACACCATTTGATATGAAAGTAAGGCCCTTACTTATAGCATAATAATTCCTAACTTGAAAACTGTAATTGGGGTAAAGTTTTAAAGGATGCTGTTTCTTATTTGTCACAAATGTGGGGAATACTGCACCCAACACATTCCATACAATTTCTTGAAATACTGTGCCACTCCAAGTGTATGATTATATATCAGACTGTTCATTAGGATGCTGAAGTGCAGTCATAATAATGTGTTCCTCAGATCCAATATATGGATGCAGGGAAAAGCAGAAGTTATATAAATCGCAAAAAAAACCCACAAGTCTTAGAACATTGAAATGTTTAACTATTATAAACAATTATTTTGCAAATGTGACTACAAGGGTCACATTGAGCTTTCCTCAGTGTTTCTCTTGATTTCCAGTCTCCTGTTAAATGACTAGAAATATAATCTCAGCAAAACACTCTATATTCTTAATTAATCTGACTCAGTATCCATTCTGACGTTTACTACCTGCTTGGATATCACACTGAGGAATCTGTCTGTGGAAAGGCAGGTCGCAGCAAGGGCTGGTACATAGAAAACAACCATAAATAAGGAAAAAGATTTTCTGTCTGTCTCAGCTATAAACACCATCAGGCTCTGCATGACTGCACCAACCCCTGCCTCCTAATCCCTTGGCTGAGTTACAATGTGGATGACTTGCCCCTCTATTTTAATGTCTCGTTATCATGTCCTCTGTTACTGTTAGCATGTGACAAAAATGACAGCAGAGGCTGTTCCTTGTAAAATATCATGTAACAAATACAGCTCTACAAAATTCAAGATTCGCTTCATAGCTTATGATGGTGTGGGTTTATTTTAATGAGGAAAGACCACATCTTCAGGGTATTTTTTTTCTGCCAGAATGCATTAAAAAGTGAATTTCAATCAAGTGATTAGAAATGAAATGTGACAAACCCAAACGTATATAAAATAAATTGACACCAATAATAAAAGGAATTTTCAGATGTTTGATTTTATTATAAAAGGAGCCTTGTCATCTAATATGAAATTGTTTAAATATGTAAGCAAAGTATTCTATATAGATATAGTGTTGAAAATCTAATAAATAATTATAAGCCATATATTTTCTGCATAGTTAACTATAAAACATGAAGCAAGTATCCAGTGTATAGAAAAGTGTGAGGATTCTTGAATACACGCTCTTTAGACCACCCTACACCAAATCTCAATACATATTTAAATACACTTCAGGGAACAGTTTCGCACACAATTGCTCTGCATTCTGCAACAACATTACCCTTCAAGATGCACTAAGACCAACAATTGAGCTTTCAGCCAGAGCAAATATTAAGTGTGTGTGGTAGCTGTGTTCAGCAAACATGAAATTCACAAAAACTGATGCTGATCCTGTTCTTAATTTCTCTGCCATCCTGCTGTTCAACTGAAATCCTGAGTGTCTGACACAGAAAATGGCTAATAATCACTTTTGCTTCAGACCTGGTGGAAGTGAAAAGACAGTTCTTCAGAACATTATTCCAAAGCACTGTGTCACTCAGGATTCTTGAAGATATCATCGTAAACCTTTGATCCACAATGCTTGTCTAGAATGTGCCAAAATTCAAGTCTTCATTATTACAATGGAAATATAGAGAATTAGGCATGCTCGGAAAGAGTACTCAGAAAAAAAATGTTTCATGCAAAAGCAGTTTCATGCTATTAAATAAATACCAGAGGTTAACATTAATTCAACATTCCATTAATCCATTTACATTTTTACTAGCTGTTTACAAAACTTCCTATTTTCAGAGGCATTATAGCCACAAAACATGGGCAAATCTATGAATTCCACTAATTTATAAAATATTAACCTAAAATTTGTTTCTTAGAAAACCAATAGCTTATTTAAAAGGTGAATGATCTCAGTTTTTTTGTTCTTATTCTGGAAGCGTTCATTAAAAATTGTTTTAATTTGTTGTCACTTCCCTTAAGTTGTCCTGTGTAATATAGCCTCCTTTGGTTCAAGGAAGACAGGCAAACTGCTTCAGAGGTTTTGCCAAAATCATTCTGTAATTTGCCACTGCCGTGCATGTCTATGATTATTTTTCCCTCTCTGTGGAAGTGGCTGCTCTCCAAAACTGGGACGGTGGAATATGAGCAATCAGAAACACGAGCTAGTGCCATATGGCTGTATGGCATCCGATCACACCTCACTTTCCCACTGGTGCTGGATGTAGTTAAATACAAAGCACAACTCTGTGCTGCAAAGGACATCCTTTTGCACAAACATGCTGTCAGCTCAATATTCCCTGAATGTAAGGAACCTGAAGTGAAGTCAAACTTTCCTGCAGCAATTAAACAATCAGCCAATTCACCTAGAGACATTTATGTGTTTTATTAACTTAAAGTTTATATCTTCACAATGGTATTTTCTCCTGTTAGTTATAGTGAAATAAACAGAATTTTTGGAATTGCTTTCAGCTTTTGCGTCAAAACACGGTTGCCACTTATTCTTTTTTCCCACACTGTACCCACAGCAATGTGACCCTTCACACAAATCTCCACTGTTATTTTACAGCAAGTCTGGTGCTGTGTGGCAGGACAGCAAAAGGAATTCACAGCTTAATATCAAAAAATGCACAGCATGTGCCAGAAGACAAGTGGGTTGCTAGGCCCCAAGATCTCTGTCAAATTATTCTGCAATGCTCTGCTGTTCAGAAATCACTTCCACTAACTCATTCCTAACTACCTAGTTTAAAATAAATATGGCTCTTATATACTTTTGTATGGAATGAAAGGGTTCAATTCAACAATTACTTACACTAGACTCTTACCTCAGTCATCGTCAAGTTGGCATACCGGCTTCTCACATACAGAAAGCAACTGGAAGTGAAAAGGCTAGCCTCTCTCTTCTAAATGTGAATAATAAGTTGTAAAAGAGGTCCTGGGTATTTAGGCACAAGAGCATTGAAATTAGGGTAAAGCCTGCGGATGTGAATTAACAGCATAATAACTTCCCAGTGACCAATCAGCTGCTTTGGGACTTCAGTGAGTTTATCTGGTAAATAATTGAGCCACGCACACCAGAAGATTCCTAAATTTGAACTCTGGTCAGATTTCAGGTAGCTGTGTTAGGAGTGTATGAGTAACATTAATGACACCGAAACTGACTCTGGCGAACAAATCAATCAAGGTTCCTGCTTCTATTCAAAAGCAAGTGTCCTGTGTACATGAAATAATGCTGGGATTTTCAGCAACAGAAAAAGAAAGTTTTTCACATAACTCCTCAATGATTTTAATGTGCATTTTGTATTGACTTGTTATTTAGATAAATACAGGCGTTAAGGACTAAACAGGCTTCCAACCAGATGCCCACAGAGATTGTTAGGAAAGAGACAACAGGCATATTGCAAAGTGACAGCAATCTGTATAAGATCTGGGACCATGCTGCCCATTAGATTAACCTGCTCATCGCTTTCATGGATGGCAATCCAATGGAATGGATCACCATTTCATTCCATGGAAATTTGAGATGATGAGCAGTCAGTGCCAAAACTCTCACTAGTTGCTGTTCTTCCAGTGGTACCTATCTCTAATGTACCTGTACTTGGAGTGGTGCACCTGTTTAAAAAAAAAAAGATTCCACCACCCCTTCTTCCTGAGGACTCATTTCCCAAAGGCAGCCACATTCACTAATACAAACATGCTTCAAGTTTTGTAAACTGTTTGAAAGGCAGCTGGGAGAGAAACTGGAGGATCTCAGGCTTTTTGTTTGGTGTAATGTTGTCCTGATGTATGTTCTTTCCCTGGTAAGGGTAGGCGGAATAATGAGGGCTACTAGTTGGAGGAGAAGCTCTTGAATATTCAAAACAACGTTTGAATTTAGGTAGAACCTTGCAACAATAACTGCAATGTAGGACAATGTTCAACCCCATCAAATTAAGCTGAGACTAAACTCAACAAAGTCATTCAGATATTCAGGCAGACATCACAGGAAAATAAAATGATTATATAACCTGTGGATGGTTGACAGCAATTTCTTAAGTCTGGTCCACCCATCATATCATTGTGCCACACACCATTGGGGGGTTAACTCTTGATGATTTTTGAAATGACCTAACAAGCTCCAATTTTATAAATAATCATTTTGCTAATAAGTGTGCTATGTTGGCACCACCCATACTGCTGTTTTACAAATACAATATTAACACACTAAGAACCACAGATGAGTCCAACAAACAAGAGGGAATAGCAAGGAAATGGAATGCCCTGAAGGTGAAAAGACAGAAAAATGACATGTAAATGATGTTGGTTAATGAGGAAGAAATTAGTGGACTCCTTTGATAATATCAGAACCCTGAAGAATTATGCTGCATCCTTTACTTGTAAACAAAAAGTGCAATATTTCAAATGAAATATTGCACTGCAATATTGTGTGATTAAACAAGAAACAATAGAATGGAAAAGCGAATTTAGAAGCCAATACTTAAGAGTACAAAATATAACACCATCTGAGCATAATTTCAAGATGTTATCAGAACTCCAATTCTCAGAAACAAAGTTCCTGAGGTCATCAAACATTCTGCTGTCTACATATAAGTTTCCACCAAGTCCTGTTCACCCAGCAGTCCTATTCCTATTGATATATCCTGACTCTTTGGTCAAACAACGCCTTGATTCAAAAATTCTCAGATTGGTTTTCAAATCTGTCCATGACCTGGCCTTTCCTGATCCATGTATTTTCCCTCCGAGCTACAACACTTCAAGATAACTCCACTCATCCAATCCCATAGAACATCATACTACAGAATCATTATGGTGCAGAAAGAGGCTATTCTGTGTGTATTCTGTCATGTGTGTACTGGATTTCTTAGCATTTTACCTTTGCTCCAATCTCCTGCCTTATCTCTGTAACCCAGCACATTGTTTCTATTCAAATTATCGTCCCAAAGCTCTCTTACCACACGAAAGGTTGACAGATAATTACAAGTTTTTGTTAATATGTTTAGATGAACTAGCAGTTGCTCCCTTAGATTGCATGGTCTCCATACCTTGCTAATTTACCTAATTACTTTGAGTGATAGTTAAGAAATATGATTCAGGCCTTCCCACTTCCATATCCTTCTAAAGCTAGTCTATCAAAAATCTAGTGCATTTAGTCCTATTAACACCGCACCAGGAAACAAAATGAAATGCTTAATTGAAATGCGTCAATTAAAAAAATAGATTTTACATATTGAATATATTAACCTCTATGACACTTCATCTCAAAGGAACTAAGCAGCTCATTGGGATTCACATACATTCTAAGTAGTGAATTGTTTGCTAAATATTAATGACGTTCATATAGTTTTATATACACAAGTAATGGAAAAATGCTAATAAAAGATGTAAATTCAATACATTGGGGTACATCCTTCCATTCTTTTTGTAATGGAGTTCAATTATAAATTACCTGACCAGTTCAACAAAGGTCAATGTTCAGTCCTAATTAAAAAATATTAGAAAACCTTAGAGAAGGTTGTTCCCATTGTCAAATTAAAGAGCTACATGGAATAATCTACTAGCAGGTTACTGCCAATTTAGAAATACAGCCCTCACAGATTTCTTACACATAATCAGCTCATGTGGACTCTTAAAAAATGAAAGAAAATTCTCAACTTCAGTTGTATCAAATGTTCTGTCTGAGAGCAAATTTAATGGAAAAGCTACATCACATTATATGTGATAAATTAATTGATTATAAAGTGAGAACAGCACGGATTGTAAATTTTACTTTGAATTAACACTTAATTCTGTTAAAAAAAATATGAATTGTTAACTTTTATGCCTGACAGATGTACATCTCGAGTGCCTTCATTTTTATTTCTACTTGGTAAAGGTATTAAGACAGGAAATTAAAACATTAACTACTTCTTTTAGAGCTATTCTGTATCGCAGTGCTTACCTTATTCCACAAGGAGGCAATAAAGTTACATAACAGAAATGAAGCATTACATGATTGGAATCACGAAAGGGCCAGCTAATCCTAGAATAAATGTTCGCCTAATTTGCAACTTCTGCAAGCTGAAGTTACAAGAAAACTTTGGGTTTGGTGAGAGTTCCATACAAGTGTGTTTTTTGAAAAATGTATTAAAGTGATTACAATGTACAGCAAGAATGGTCATTATTTTTGGATTTCTCCAAATTGACTATCCATTCAACAATATTCAGAATTAAAATATCCAAGGATTGATGAGAGTGCAATATAATGTACATGTATATTCTGGAAAGGAAACTTTGTACTCAAAAGATTTAAACTCTTGTGTTGATTTTCTTAGCTGAAATTAAGATTTATGATGATGGAGAAGGTAGACACTGGAAAATGAATTAAGATCTTGACATTGAAAACCTGAACAAACTGGACAATTTTATCTGGGTTACAATATTATAACATTAAAACAAACATTTAAAAATATGGGTGAAATGTATCACCAGTTTCATCTTAACAAATGTGAGAATTATTTTCTTCCTTTATACTTTTGTGCTACATTTCCATTCCTCAATGAGGTCATCAGGTCAGTGCTCTGCACTCAGGGCTTCACAAATGACTATTGGAACATCCAAAGAGAAACTTGTTTAGCCTATTTTCCACAGGAAAGCTATTCAACTCTGTATAGTGCCTTCCCACATAGTCTGTCCACCACAGGTATAAAACCACACCTTTCAATAGAAGGGAACTCCATTCAGAATTCTATTTTGTTTGACAGCTTTTTAACTGAAATTTATATTAAAAATGAGTTAATAAATGTGCAAGCATTATAGCCAATAATCTGAAACATGTTTATTACTCATTTCTTCTGTATCGGGCTACATTTCTTTCTCAGGTCATCTGTATCTGCCACAGTTTGTGTTTAATGAGAAGTGAGTTTATTTCATGTGCAAAATGTGTTAATAGAGATAAAGGTTTCAGTTTGTCAGTCTTGTCCAATCCTCTGTCTAAATTCATACATATCAATGGTGCTTCAGAAGAACAAGTCTACATTGTCATGGCTTACTGCTGCAATGATCAAAACATAAAGCCACCAGGATGGCGACAACACAAGATAACAAGTAAAAATCTATTGCTGAATTATGGTCTAACCTGACACATTACCTAGCTTCAAACACCAAAAGTACAATTGTGCACTAAATAAATCTAAGCATTAAAACCTCAAATAAAATGATCAGACATGATACAGAATCACAGTTTTACAAAAATAAATGCATTTTGTAAAATAAATTGTCATGCTGCCCTAGGTCTCAACATTTCATTTGTATTACACACTGATTGGTTTAGATGTATGAGTTTCTTACAATCATTGATTCATCTTCCATTTTCTAACTCACAACCGTGCAGATATATTTCTCGCCTCTTACATTTACTTATCATGTGAAGGAAACAGCAACTGGCCAATTTCAAACAAGGTGACCCTAAAACGAACACAGGTAGAGAAACTACCACTGTCCACAAGAGCCCTCAAAACTACATTTCTATTTTATATATATTATACACATGCACACATTAAATCAGAGAATGATACAGCACAGAAGCAGGCCATCTTGCTCAATGCAACTACACTGGTTCTTTGAAACAGCCATCCAATTAATTCTATTCCTATGTACAGTCCAGTCAAATATTTGCCCTTCCGCAAATATCAAATGCCCACTTTAATTTTACAACAGAATCTGCTTCCATTGCCCTTCTGTACAGAGATTTTATTGATCTGTAAAGTACCACCCAGGGTGTCTTTGGCAGTGTGGTTGTGTTCCTATATCTAGTTCTGACATTCTAGCTTCAAGCCCCACTTCCCCTACAGGTGTGTCATATCATATCTGAACAGGTGGATTGACAATTTTAAAAATTATTTTTCTTCTTCCTCAAGTTGGTTTTGGTTCCTTTGTAAATTGTCTTCCTTCTGTGTTTTGTAGTTTATGATCCTTCTGGATTGGAAAACTTCTCCTGATTTTAGATATTTTTGAATCAATCAGAGATACTGTGAAGCACCTTGGACTTCCTTGCTCAGCTCAACATAATTTTAAACAGCTTTATCAAATTTATTTTTGCTCTGGGGAAAACAATTCCATGATACTTAATCCCTTTAATATAACCATAGCCTTTGTTCTGCAAAATCAATAAATTTCTGCACCACGCACAATTTTATTTTGCGTCTGTGAGTACTTGGTGATAAAGAATACTTGAAACTGAGAATACTTTACCAAGCAATAGCTTAGAAATTCAACAGTAGTGAAGCATGACTCAAAAAACGCTGCCCAAAGTGTTCTCTGTAATGTGGTTTACTCCTTCCTCCAGGGAAATTTAAATCTGCTCTAAGTCATGCTCATTGTCAAGCAGCGGCTATGTCGTCAGCAAAATGGCAGGCAGCCAACCAAATTGAAACACTTGCACGCGCACACTTGAAGAAAACCAGGAAGTTAAGTACTGAAATAATTATGAACGGATTGAGATAGGGTTAGGCTTAAATAAGGATTAAAAATTACATTTTAAACAAAATCTAAGTTTATTTCCAGAAAAGTCTGATAATGAACATTTAGAAGATTAGCTTTTCAAGTCCATTCAGCACTGATTACGAAGTTAATTTTACCATAAAAAATCAATTTAGAGTTTATTCATCTATTTTTAAGGGATTTTTTCAAACAGGAGAGCAACAGAAAAATCAGCAATTCCAATGAATAGCCTGTTTTCAATTTGGGGGTTGGGGAGAGGTGAGAAGTCTCTGGAGAAGCTTGAAATCACTGACAACTACTTCTAGATTGTCATACTATTCTATGCATGTGCAATCTCCAGAAGTTGTTGTCACTTTCAGTAATGACGGCAAACATTGGCAGTTTTATGAGCAACAAAGCAGCACTCTGTTCCACATAAAGTTGCAAAAAACTTGGATAAGTTAATATCGTCTGTTAGACAATAGCTATACATATTTGAGAATTTCTTTCCAAATGATACTTAAGTTTCTTCACCAAAAAGTACAGACATTTGCCTGTCACATTTTGGTGGCACAAAAACAATACTGGGATATATTTAAAAGAGGTAATATTTCACTCTATGTTTAAGATTATTAACACCTTAAGGATTGACCCAGTTCAAATTGCACCAAACTCTAGGGAATTAGTCATCCCAACTTCAAATGTACAATTCTGCTTGTTGTTCTACCCTGACTCACAGCCCAGTCTGAAGCATGTTAATTTTTTTATATTCCTCGATGGCAGCATCTTTTTTTTCTGTTTCTTAAAATTCATTACTAATAACAACATAAAGCCAAATATATGCCAGCTTGTTTCATTCACCAACAATGGAATATAGAATGGATTGGACATACGTTTATGTTTAATGATAGATCACATTGCCCAAGTAGAAAAGTGACAATCTAGTGCCAATATTTTATCAAAACCAAAGCAGAGGTTCTTTTTAACTGATGTGAGAGACCCCTTGAACTTAGTTACCGAGTTAACATTGTCAAGTTAAGACAATTTGACATGTTGCTATTGCAAAATATCATAGAGATATGAGAGCAGGCAAATATGGAAATTAATCATAATAGAGATATTATAGATGTGTAAAGATTTTAAAACCTGAAAAGTTGTAAGTGAAGAATATTTCTGTTTTGCCAAGGTTAACACATCAGATTTACTTTTACGTATATTACTTGTCTAGCAACTCTTTGTATAATGTAACATGAAAAACATTAACTTAAGTTACACAATAAATCACTTGTACACATACCATATGTTACCTGACAATTTAGTTCAGGCAAGAATAAAATAATTCAACATCGTAAATGTGGGGACAATATGCTAAGCTTGCTGCCTATAATTAGCTGCAAATTGAGAAAGTTTGAAGGGTTAACTGTAAGCATGGTTATATATGTTTAGTTTCTTATGTTAACTTTTAACTGGTAAAGCTAGCAGCTAATACTTACTGCTCTGGACTTGAAATGGAGGATATTCGAGCCTCTACTGGCAGTGCATTACCTCTTGGTTTCTTAACTGGTGGTCTTGGAGGACGTGCCTGTTTACACAGATTTGTATTAGAACAAAACTTGTCAGTATTAAAACATTATTGCAGACAGTGTCCTGAAAAAAATCGATTCTAGCTATCCAGAAGTTGAAGAATGAAATGCACAGACTAAAATTTTCAAGTAATAGTTAAATACATGTATGCAGAACAGGCCAAGCAGATATGGAAGAAACCCAAACAGAGAGCTTGTTATCACTTCAGATTTAGTTTGTCAACATCCTCTGATTCAAACTTGCCATTCAGAATAAAGGATACCCTGGTCAACCAAGTAGAGACTCTGTACAAAATCATGAGGCATTAATCTATGTCAAACCCGGGAGGAGTGTGACAATGACACTGCTGTAACCTAATGGATTGAAGAAAAAAATTCTGTTTCACATTTTTCTTAAAACAAAACCTACTTAAGCTTTGGAAGCCTGCTACCAAATAATAGCTGCTATTAGGTCATCAAATGTCTGTCTTGAATTAATCAGAGGAGTTCATGAAAACACTGTTCAATCAACTATCAGCTACTCAACAAAGATACCATCCATGGATGAATAAGGCCTTCTCCTGACATTATTCATTAAACATGTCCCTAAAGAAAGTCAACCAGATGCTTATTTTTATGAAATGTACTGTACATCGCAAGAGATACTGACAATCTGAACTGAACAGATTAATAAATTAAGGACACAAACCTGAAACAAAAGCAAGATGCTCAGAAAGACAGAACAACAAGTATGTTTAATGTAGTTTGTAACATGCTAAGGGAAATCTGTGAGCATTCGGAATGGGAAGAATTAAAGCTGTCAATTTGTGCAGCTCACCATGCTGTGAGAATGCTAAAAAACTACACATTTATAAGTTCAAAATGAATGTGCAGGCAGCAGGGAATGAGAGTCAAATACGAGCAACAGGTTTGGACGATGTCATACTTTCTGTGCAACACCTGAAGTCTGAGGTTGGATTAGACATTAATTCAGTCCAGGGTATTGATTCTCTCAAACCACAGACACCTTGATTGTAATGGATTCTCAGTTGTCAGTGGAAGTACTCAGGTGATTCTCAAAGCCTCCCATGAGACAGTAATACTGAAGAATCCAGCATCACACTGAAAAAATATTTTTCAAAGTTCAGTATAGAGTAAACCATTATAGATGGTTGAGATAATAAATACAGAATCAATATATCATACCAAGAATGCCTGTTTCACACCTTTTGTATTCCTACCAGCCACCAGGTTTGGTGAAACTTTCCATGCCAAACAGCTTCTGTTGGTAGTGTGATGGAAACTGGGAGGGTTGACAGTTCTTAGCATTCCAATAACAGCAGTTTACATGCTTGTATAGTGGTATGTTTACTGATATTCTCACTGCAGACCATATTGAACTTCTTTGGTAGATAAAATATAAAGTTTTATTTAGGCTTCTTAAGAACTGTAATGTTCTAAAGAAAGGTCATTACATTCAAAAGGTTAACTGTTTTCTCTCCTTAGGTGCTACCAGACCTGCTGAGTTTTTCCGGCAATTTCTGTTTTTGTGTGTTTCAGATCTCCGGCATCCACAGTTCTTTGTTTTATTCGAGGGACCTACCATCTCTGCATGGTCTGGCCTTCATGTGATTTCAGCACCACAATACAATTGTCTTAATGCTCTTTGGAACAAGCAGGAATAAGCAATAAATGTTGCTATCATCCATGTCTAGAGACAGCAATTGTAGAATTTCCTATACAGTCAGACAGCAGCCAAGAAATACATCCCATGTGGCTGGTAAGTTCTACAATATACGATATCTGAAAATGTGAGAGTAAGGGGGAGTTGTGAAAGGGCTTGAGGACCTTGTAGCAAGCTTGTAATGATGTCACAGAGCTGTTCCCCTATTGGGCATAAATAGCAGACTGTGTAGGTGGTAGTTAGGTGTGACAGATTGATGAATGCACACATGGAGAATAGTTTTTCAAGAATCTAACAGTAAGATTAGAGTCTGGTATATCTTTAGTTACCATGTACAGTAGTAGTTGGCATAAATAGGCTTCTTTAGAACAATTTATTATATAAACCTGAAGACAGTTTTTGACCATGCCTTCTCTTTGTGCCGGCCTGTCTTGAACCCAAACACTTATATGAGAGCATAAATATACACAATGTAAGGGAATGCACTGAGGTTCTGCATATATTTGATTCACTGGGTTGCTTGCCCCTGCTTCAGGTTCCCTGTTGGCTGCTTCCTCTCATCCTCCGTCATCCTTCTCAATGTGATTTTCTCTATTCTCCATTTCCACTCCTGTGTTTCAGGAAGCATCTGATTAAGAAATGCCAGAATCAAGAGGGAGAGCCATATACAGGAAATAGAAATACAGGGGACCAGCTGCCTCTCAGCACCAGAACAATCACATGTTGAAAGGTGCCACGTGTTTGTCCCCAAGCAAGTCCTTATTGTGACTACCAAAATTAGCTGTTTTTTTCAGCACATGACAAAAAAGGGCTTCACATTTGGAAAGTTGATGTCGCACTAGGGATGAAATCAATTACTAAAAAGCAAACACTACATTTACAGTCATCTGTATTTTGGATGATGAAATACATACACCCATTATAGTCTATCAATACAAAGCCTTATTTCTCAATGAGCAGAAGCTTATGCACGGGCTAAGAGTGCCACAAAACAGAGAGAAAACACAAATCTGATTTAGATTCAGCTGAAACACAGAACAGCTTTAAATAGGTGATATCATAGCATAAAAGTCTTAGAACCAATATTTTTGGATGTTATCACCTAATACAGTTGCTATTTAAAGACAATTAAGAAAAGCTAATAAGTAGCATGTGGTGCTGCTGGGCTGAAACACATTCAGGAATATCATCCAAATTGCCAAAAATGCAAAGACATTGCAAAAAAAAAACAATGTTTAGTACTATAGCAGTCTATAAAATACATATCATATACTTTAAATGATGATTCAAGTAATTCTGAAAATGGCGTTACAGGAGCATGCCTCTTTTATTCTTACCGTCTTCCCCACTCCTCCTACCCACCCCCCCACATCTCACCCCCACCACCCCATGTGCTTCAGTCTTTTCACATAAGTGTTCAAATATCCAGGATTCAACCAGCTGCTTCTTTTACAATGTCTCAAACCAGTGGCACTGCGCTATTCAAAAGGGTACGCATTGTTTTTATCCCTCCCCCCTCCAAGGTGGTACCTCCCACTCATGAGCCTTGCTGGAACATGACTTCACAATCACAGTGGTGTGAAGATGCTGTGTTGCTGGCTTCTTTTGTGGCTCATTTTGTTCACTTGCTGTTTTGTCTACCAGATGCCCTTAACTAGTTTCAGTTTAGGAATTAGAACAGATAGTAAGAGGGTGACAGAGACACAAAATGTAAAGTAATGTCAGTTTTTAAATATATTAAGTAGTTTCACTTAAGTCTTTTTTTTCCATATAACCTATTGCAGCTGGTTTAAAACCATTAAAGAGCAACTTCTGATTAATGAGCTCAACGTGAAGAAGTAAAGATTCCACAGATGTTACTTTTGGGAATTGCTGTATTAGGAACTTGGGAAATTATTTAAAATAAGTGCAAGGAACCTAAAAGTCCAAAGGGGTTTCAAATTTACTGATCTGAATGTTGGCTACATTGACCATTTCCATTTAAGGCTAGAAATGTAAAATCATAGACAATCTATGAAATTACAAATTTCATCAAGCAATAGTTTTAGGATATTTACATTAGCACTTTTAACATTCACCTTATATGCAAAAGATATGTGAGCAATATTCAATCAATTTGCAGAAAAAGTCCAATTCTACACTAATGTTCCCCAATTTAAAAAGAAACAACAAAAGAAATTAAATGAAGCATTCACGGATTTAACTCTCTGTAGAATACAACAAAAGTTTAGCAGTGAGGGGGGTTGGTGTTCAAACCATGACCTCAGTGTAGCCAGTGATACTGAAGTAAGAGGTTAGGAAAGGTCAGTCTGTGAACTTGCTGAGGAGGGGGCCAGGCCCCAGACAAAGCTGCCCTTCTGCACAATGGAGACAGCTTAAGCATGTGAACCCGTTGGTAGGAACAGAAGGATTAAGTTTGTGGCAAGTTTGCCTGAACTTGCAACAGGGAGAAACATGGGGGAAAAGAACAACAGAGCTAATTAGCAGAGCTGAGCTGTCAGACCGCAGCTGAATGGCTCAGTGCCAACAAACAAAAGGAGAGGCCTGGCAATCAGCAGGATCGATGGAAAAGACTGCTTCATTAGGGATGATAGAACGAAGAAGGGAAAAAAGAAAAAAGGCTGTTTAATTAAGCTCGAGTTGGAAGGTGATGCGTGAAGCTTGCCTGTCATCGTGCTGCTAATACTTTCACCTTTCCGCCAGAGCTTTGAAAAGCCAGCGATTACCCCACTAGTGTCAGCAACACTAGATATATCTGGGGAGAAATGCAGAAAAGGATTGGAGCCATAGCCTAAAGGGACTTCAGTGGAAAGTCAAAAAAAAGATTCCCTAGTGTTCTGAACCTGACAAATCCAACTGGGCAAAGCTGAATTTGCTTTAGACCCAACTGCTCACATTTAATCATTAAACATAAAATTCAAGCTTATGTTCAAAACAGCAGCTCTACAATGCATGCAACAACATAATAATGTGCCACTTTCATAAATGAATTTGTACTTACGCAGGGTAAAACAGTGGTGATTAACTACAGCTGGACAATTACTAAATCCATAATCACAAGGCACCAACCTTTTTATCTGAAATATGATAAATATAGTTTGGTAAAATGTGATGTTAATTGTTTAGCTTGTGCAGGGCGTTGCACCATATAGTATAGCACTATACTTCACTGGTTTATGTCAAGATTATGCAAACCCTGTAAATGTAAAATGCTGGCAGCATCAATGAACAATGAGTCCTTTTTGACAAGTAATGTAAACTAAGTAACACACCATGGTCAGCTGGGATTTGATATATTCAGTGGAATCTTTAAATGCTGATAAGATACAATAGGAATTTAAAAAAAAATTCAAAAATGCAAATGAAATTTACTTCTAAAAAGGAAACATATTAGCAAAACCTGGATGGAACTAAGGAGGAAGAGAATTCACTCTAACTGTTCCTGAAATGTCACTGGAGGGTTACTGCACGCACAGTATTAAGCGCTGAATGATAAATTTATAATTAATTAACAACCATAACAGGTATTAAATTTCTACACCCTGTCCTCATTTTGACAAAGCAAAGTAAATTTTAGGTGTTTTTGGTAACAGAAACTATATTCCAAATCAGTTATATCTGATGAATTATAAAATTATAGGCATAACTGATTAACTCTTGATGCTCACAGTAGTCAAGCTGAAGGAAGAAAAGTGAATGCAATGTTCACATCAATGTGGACTGTGTTTCAACCTTGAAATTCAAACTTTTTTGTCTGGGTAAGCCACACATCTTGTTTAAGCTTATACCGACACTCAGTATCTCTCTCGCATTTGGTAAAAGTGCGTGTGCAACAGCAGTTATTAATTGGAGACATGACACACAGACAAATGCTGAACTAGAAATAAAGAAAATGGCAAGATCTGGATACAGTGAAGTAGTCAGCTATTTCTGGTGGCACTACCAAGAGTTAATCTGTTACATTTAAGTAATGGATTTAAATGTATTAAATAAAACCAAACTTGCATTCTTCTCACCGTAAGTCAGAGGCCCATCAAAACTGTACATAGTTTCAATTTTCAGGCCTGCTGACATAACACACAAAGATAGAATTGTATACAATGGAACCTTGATTATCTGAATACCAGATTATCCAGCAAGATCGCAAGGTCCCGCTGATTGGCTAAACTGTGTTATCCGGCATTTGATTATCTGGAATGCGATTAACTGAATGAATACTCTTCATCCGTGTCCTTTGGATAATTGAGGTTCCCCTGTACTTGTTTGAAACCAACCTTGCCACAAATGGTACTGTATCTGTGTTGCAGCCATGGATTCCAACCCTCATATCATATGCAATAATTGTAATGTTTCTTATGTGATGCAATGGCAGGGCAGAAGAATAGTCTTTGCTTTGTTGCGATATGATGATTAGGTTTGGCAGATTGTGAAGATACAATGCTGGCTAAGGGACTAGAGCAAACAGTAAAAATATCAATGATAATGATGCCTCTTATACTGAGAACAGTGTCCATTAATTTCTCTTTAATTGATGGTATTTTGGTTTGGCTTTTCTTTTCAAATCAAATCTCAGCTAATATTTGTGCAACCATCCTTTTGGTTCTTTGGATTAGCAGCAAACTGCAGAGTCCAGGGCAGAAGGTCAAACATGTCCCCATCCCAGTCAGCTATTACGCTTGGTTCCCTATTGCTACAGCTAATGGGTCTGCAGAAATTGTGTGCATTACTTGTGACTTCTAAGCTAAGTATCACACACTTCTTAAATGATTCTCAAAGGCAATATTATTCTAAAGCAGGTTATTACATTAAATACAAAATCAATATTAAAATTGCTGATACATTATTGACATGATTGTCTTTTTTTTAAATTCCACTTAGAATACTGGCTTTTGGTTATGCATCTGAATGGTTCAAATGACGTTGGAATTATATTTGAGTAATGCTGATTTTTGGGATCCAAATAATAAATCATAAAACATTCATGAAGACAATTAAGAGGAAGCATTGAAATGAACAGTGTTTCCTTAAATTTACGTGTTGCATCCATCATTTAAATTGTGTAACAGTACACAAGTTTCCCATTTACAATTCCCGCGAGCTGATAAACGCTATTTTTTGGGGTCAGATAATTTCTATATTTCTTACTCATTTGATTGTGTGCCATTCTATAGTTGAGAAACTGACAGATGACCTGCTCCCAAACCTCTACTTACACCATTCTCTACCAACATGACATTCCTTTCTTTCTGTGAAGAATAATTTAACCTCCACTGTCCAATAATACTGATATAGGGAGCTCTTTGAGTGGAAGAATCATGGCTGCCAATATTTGTCCTGGCATTCTGAGACAGTGCACTATGTTTGAAAAGTCATGTACTACTTCACCAATATCAACTGCAAATTTTCAACATGGTCATCTGAGGTTGCACCATTCACTTCTGTCAGGTTACAGAATGGTCAGGTTACAGAATGAGCTTTCCAAAATTCTGAACATTGAGAAATCTGAAAATATCATAGAACACTTGCAAAGAATATGCCCAGAAAATGCCCCTTGAAATGTGCCACATGCATATTGCAGCTTGGAGCCCTTTAAGAGCACAGCACACTGTCTAAATATTGAAAGTTAAAGAACAAATATGTACTTAGTGAAAAGGTTAGACCACCTCTGAGCTGGTATTACATGCATGTTTTCCGTGTACAAACGAAAGTGCCAAATCTAAGCATGCAGTTGAGGTTAAAACCTATATCCAGACATTAGCGTTCTAGTGGTGTTACCCAGGATTCCTATGAAAACGTAAATGCGCAACATTTTTGCCACAGCTTTAACCTAATGCCAATTATAACTAAATCATCATACATAAGAAGAATTAGGAAATAGATGAAGAATCAAGCAAAGTTCACACCTGTCTGAGAGAAAACTGAATAAGATCCAATCCCTGGCTATAGGACCAGATAGCACAAACTGAAGAAAAGGGTAAGTAATCAGCAAAGCAACATAGATGGTGTTAAATGTAATTAAGGAGACACACAGCTTCTGTCTACTCACGGGCAAAGTAGCACTGTTTATCTTTGGAGGTGGTGGGCGAGGTGGAGGGACTCTCTCAGGCTGTATCAAAGTGGAAACTTAAACATCAGAACAGAAGCATCCTTCAATTCAATTAAAATAAAAACAAACATAGCAAGCAACTTATAAAATAACACAAGCATAGAAATTTGCACATGTTGTGAGTTCATTATGCCAGATATGTGTATTCATATCAAGAACTTGATCTGACATAATGGGCTCTGGCTATAACAAACTTTTACATATTTTTAAATAATTTATCCTGTACCAACTTTCGCAAAAGCATTATTTTTAATTATGAAGCATGAGAAAAGAATAAAGAACCTAACAGTCAAAACCCACAGCAAAAAGTCTTACATACATATACATAATTTTGTAAGACATGTCACTTCCATGTAAAGCTGCAGAGCTTCACAATTATTTTTATTCAAATCACGAGTACAGTACTCAAATTAAGTAGCTCTGGCAGACATTATGACTTAAATCCATTTAGGTCTGTGCGAATAAAGATTGAAATGAACTGAATTTATTTGGATTTTGTTCTCTCTCTATGATACTCATAACCTGGTTTGTCAATTGTAATGTCGCTATGTTGGAGATGACATCCAATATTCAAATGAGAGAAGCTTGGCGCTATAATAGAACATGCTGGCTTTCCTTATTAAAATTAATGAAATTGAAAAGCTCTCCTTAAATGTATTTTGAGTATATTGTGTTTTGTATTGTTTCCTCATTTGTGAGTTCACTCAAGGTTGGCCAGACAAGTTGACTGTGTGTTTGTGTTAGGTGACCATTCCTTTGGGGGCAAGCAGAAAGTTTTCCATCAAGAAATGTAGTCTTCCCATAAAATGTGAACCTGTTTACATGCCTCAGCGTTTTACCATTGAGTATTCTCAAGACTAAGACAGATGTTAAGTCATTTAGGGAATCAAGACCCATGGGGTGTAAAACTGGAGAGAGGAGTTATTGAATGTCCGATCAGCCATGATCTTATCGAAAGGCGGAAAATACCTGATGGGCTGAATGGTCTACTTCTGCTTCTATGTCTTGTAGTCTTTCTATGGACAATGCAAGAATTGCACTATCTCCATCTTCACAAAGGCAGCATGGGTCAATGCTCCTAATCACATAAATTTCGCAATCATTTTTCTCTTTCCTCTCCACTTTTATCCCTGGTTACTCTTCAATATGGACACACTTAACCCATTTCTTTTCATGTCTTCCAAAATATTTTTCACGTTTAGCAGCTTCCAAATTTCAAGTGTCTTTTCCCTGATTTGTCATGATAAAGTCAACAACATAAATGTTAAAAAGCAGGTTTAACTCAGGTTCGTGCTAAAAGTAGAAGGTCAACTTTCAGATTCCATGCAGCTCATTTTTAGTGTGTACAGACTGAATGATTCAAGTTTAAAGAAAGTCATCAGTTGGTCTGTAGGGCTAATTAAAAACTTCGAAAATATAGCTTCACACCAGGTATGCATTTTAACACAGTGTGACTTCACACTTTGAGTGTCAAATCACTGACTTAATTTTCAAGTTATGCTGCATCTTCAGTCAATGAAAATTTGGGCACTGGTAAGATAGATGTAGAACCTTACACTATTGGAGTTTGACCTCAATAGCCCTACTGATACACTAGATAATACTGGAGGGGGGTGCATTGGTAACAACTAATGATACAATGGGAACCTTTCCTAATATCCAGGCCAACATTTGTCTTCCAGCTAATACCATTAAAGAGTCACTAATTAAGCAGTTTGCTTGAAGTTACTGTATTTGAAATGCAAATATGACTGCTATACCCAGACACACAAGAGTTTTCTATTGGAAAATTTAAAAACAATATCAATAAAATATAAACTTTCGCAATGAACACTTGACTATCACAATAAGCGATCATTAAATTCCAATTCATACTGTGACCAATTGTACATTTTCCCAATATAATTATCATTCACTAGGTTGAATCATGACTTTTTAAAAGCAAATTCTTTAACCCAATGTCTTTTCTAAATAACTGACTAAAAACAAACCATTTGAAGTTGAAAAAAAAATCAAAATTTAATTTCAAAATAACCACAAAATAGAATCGAAGATGATCTGAAGAATAAATGATTAACTGAGGGAAGGGATGAGACCGTTCTTCCTGAGAATGTCTAGTTTTAAATTTCTCAAAGAGTACGGTGTCCTTCACTGCTCCCAAATATTAGTTAACCTTCTCTGCTAGTAGCAATCCAGAGAGCTTTTTTAAAAAACAGGTGGAAATACAATTTTCACACAGTCATTTAGCTTCGCAGGAAATGAAGCATAAGTTTACTGGAAGAATGGTTTGAGATTTATTTACCCCCCAGCAATGCTTTGGGACTTCATCCACAAACTGCACAGGGTCAGATTTCATCTGGATTTAATAAAATCCTTCGAGGACAAAGCTATATTTTGGATATAAAATTGCTAATAAGATTTTTTCCTTAGTTCCGTCTTTTCAAATGTCCTGAGGCTCTGTGATTCTGTAGGCTTTTTTTCTGGTTTCTAAACTCAGTATTAGGAATATGCAAAGAATCATTTATTTCATTTACGTGACAGAAATGATACCATGTCATATATTTCAAGCAACATTTTAATTAATTGTTACAATGAGCAGCTTACCAATAAAACCTGAAGAAAAAAAAGTCTATTCTTAGTGATGCTTGAAAGGGTTTATTAGTAATCTGCCTCAGCCTATGCATCACGGTCACTGCAGTAGTGCCAAATAACAGCCCTAATAGCAAAGAGATTCAGCCAAGTGTGTTATAATAAAACAAAAGTCAAGACTTATTTAAGATCATTCAGACTTCCGAAACAATGAAAATTAAGTTCAGCTATATGTTATAGATCTGCCTTGGGTTTTACTTCATTATGCCTGTCAGTGCAACAGTCAGAAGAAATTTAGACTTGAAGCTTAATTTGTTCAGAAACATCCATTATTTGCTTAGGAGTACAGAACTACTAAGATATTGAGGAATTACAACAAATAATACATACATAGCTGTCAATGTGGAAATAGAGTTTACATTCACTATAAACAGACTTAGCGATTTATACACAGTGATGTATGTTTTAGGAAATGTGTATGAGAAGTGATGCTAGAAGAGAATAATTATCTATATTATATTTATTAGTTCCTTTTTTTAATGTCTTTAAGGTCTTTGAGTTATTCAACACATTTCTTTTGCTTCCAGCCAATACCAATTCATGGAATACAAGTAACTTACAGCTCTCTGATTAACCTTCTGCAACCTGCACCCCTTAGAAATGCAAAACAATTGTCGAACATAGATCTCTGCCTCTAGTCTTTCCCCTCACTTCATGGGAAAATGCTTGGCATTCATTTGAAATGTAGTTGCTGGCTACTAAATGACATGGGTATTCTCTGAACCAATACATAAATTTACTTTGCAATAATACAGCCCTAAATGATGCCTGTAAAACTGGTTTAGCAAATTCTCTGGCATGGGCACAATTGTGCTCATGGTAAAGATAGTATGGTGTGCTAAACTTGATCATAGAAATCTATTAATCTAAGGGTGGAAGGTTCTTCAAATGCCCTTCAAATAATACTCAAGAATACAGGGAGGAACTAAGTACTACTACCATCATGAGAGTAGTAGTATTAGACAAACCAATGGGACTAAAGTTAGATAAGTCCCCTAACCCTGATTACTTGTACCCTGGGATCCTAAAAGAGGTACGACAGGATTGGAAAACTGCCAAGTGACACCTGTATTCAAAAAGAGTGGCAAACAAAAACTGGGTAACAATAGGTGATTAGCCTGACATCTACGGTTAGAAAACATTGCAATCAATTATTAAGGAAGTATAGCAGAACATCTGGAAAACCATAACCTAATGAAGCAGTCAGCTTGGCTTCATGAAAGGGAAATCATGTCTGACTAATTTATTGGAGATTTTTGAGGAAATCTCAACCAGAGTGGATAGAAGGGAACCAGTACATGTGTGTTTGAACTTCCAGAAGGCATTCAACAAGGTACCTCACAAAAGCTAAAGTTAAAAGATAAGAGCCCTATGTTGGAGGTACTACAGAGAATGGCAAGGATAGAGAACTGGCCCATGGGCAGGACACAAATAAGGGTTTTTTTTTCAGGTTGGTTACCTGTGATCAGTGGGGCTCCACAGAAAATAATGCTGAGACCACAACTGTTTACAATATATATTCATGATGGAGGAAGGAAGTGAACGTACTGCAACCAAATTTGCAGACAGCAAAAACAGGTGGAAAGCAGGTTGCCAGAGGGATGGAAACAACTTACAAAGAGATTCTGATAAGTTAAGTAAGTGGTCAAAAAGTTGGCAAATGGAGTATAATGTGGAAAAATGTGAAGTTGTTCATTTTGGAAGGGACAAAAGAACAGAGTATAATTTAAATGAAGAACTACTGCAGAAAGCTGCAACACAAAAAGGGTCTGGGGAGGGGGGGATACTTGTACACGAAACACGGAAAGCTAGCATGGCAGATTATCAGGTACAAAAACAGAATGTTGCCCCTTATTTCAAGGGGTTGGAGTATAAGAGTAGGGAAATCTTACTGCAACTGTACAAGGTGCTGTTGAGAACTTACCTGGAGTAATGTAAACAGTTTCTGTCTCCTTATCTAAGAAAAGATATTATTTCATTGTAGACAGCTCAGAGAAGGTTCACAGGGATGATCCCAAGTATACAGAGATTGCCTATAGAAAGATTAAACAGACCAGGATTCTATCCATTGGAGTTTAAAAGAATGAGTGCTGATCTATTGAAACATGCACAATTCTTAAGGGGCTTGAGGGGGCAAATGCTGAGAGAATGTTTTCCCTCATATGAGAGTCTACAATCAGAGGGCACAGTCTCAGCATTAAGGGATACTAATCTAAGACTGAGACTTCCATTTTTCCAGAGAGTTGTCTTTGAAACTCTTTGACATAGAGACTTGTGGGGGCAGAGTCCTTGCGCATATTTAAGGCTGAGATAGATTGTTAATCAGTAGGAGAATCAAGGGTTATGGGAAAGGAAGGAAAGTGGATGGGAAGAATGTCAGTCAGATCAGCCATGTTGAATTGTGGAACAGGTTTGAAGATCTGAACAGCCTACTCCTGTTCCTATTTCTTATGGTCTTAATGAGCTACTGGTACAGGAGAGATTTGCACAGAGTGTGCAAGCCAATCACTCAAAATCTGATGAAGTGGCAGCTCTTCAAGAACTGTTGGTTGGCATAAAAGTTAAGACATGACAGGGCAGAAAAGGGTGCAATTGCTCAGAGGGGAACAATAGGGGTAGGCAACAATGTTTCTCTTGATAGTGAAAATTTATAAGTTTTGCTGTAGAAGATACACCAAGACAAGTTGGCTCTTTTTGATTTGAAACTCAGGCGGTGGTAAGTGCACACATCAGTTGACTGCATGGAAGTCAGCACTTAAAACAGAGGTGCTGAAAACAGATCTCCTAGAATATGTCCAAAACACTTGTGGAAGGAGCCTATGAATGGATGTCCCTATGTATTGACTGGCACAACCAAAAATGTCTCAGAAGGTGCAGCTCCCATATTCAAAAGGTCCCTCAATTTATCCCTCATTTCAATTGTTCAGTGAGTTCAAAATCACTCTGTGCTCACCTCATCGCACATTATGATTTTCAAGGGGAAACGTCACAGGCTCCCAAGTGAGAAAGGCATTTTCAATTATTGAAGGCAAGTACTGGTTAACAAAGGCTATAAAGAGTAATAGGCTATTGTCTCCTGCCAGTTTGCTTGATTGCCTCAGGAGCTGGAGGAATTTTCCAGTATGTTTCCTGAGTTAGCAGTATTTTTTCCCTCTGGTTGTTTTCCACTCTTAGGAGATTATGCAGTTAGGGTTGGATAGATTTTTTTCCGATTCCTGTACGTTTGTGTGTCAAATTGAAAATAATGAAGTAAAATACTGATGGGGAAACATCCCTGAAATGCAAAAGAAAACCCAACAAGGCAACATGTAATAAAGAGTCTATACACATTTACTAAGGAATAAAACACTTAAGTCAGTGTAAACCTTGCCCAATTTTTATGCACGAAACAAGTTCTGAGAGCAGAGCCTTGTTCAAAGATGTACAATGTAGGAAAAGGACCCTTGTTTGCCAAAATAACTGGAATTAACTGCACTCAGTTATTTATGTGCCAATGGTACAGAAAATTCAGCAACTACACATGAGCTTAAACTCAAATATCCAAAGGTTGCTATCAAGGTCGTGTCACTCCAGTATTAGCTTTGCAAAAACAGGATCTGCCTGCCTCACCAGTGAAATGCATAAAGTTGCTGGCATTTGAACAGTAAATATGAACTAAACTCGTCTAAGTATCATTTTGATAGGTATTATTGACTGCCAAAATTAACTTTTCTGGTATGAAAATTTCATGTTATAAAGTGTAAAGTCAGTTTCCTTCAAATTTTAATTGTTAGACATTTTAAAAATATGAAATTTAAATTGTTCTTAAATCATGTCCCCCTCTTAATCCAGTTTTTAACTTTCCCTCCATTTATCTCTATTTGTGTACCTGATTTAACACTGAATCCTAGTATTCCAATTGACACATCCTATGTAGTTCTGGTTAGGCAGGTAGACAGTTGCTTGTTCTATTCACCAAGGTGCCCTAGTTTCTTCATGTGTTATCAATTCTTACTTTCATAAACATGTCACACAAATAATTTAAACATCTAAACATAAAGGCAAGTCTAACTAATGACTAACATATCTGAAGCCCTCTCTACAGCCAGTAAATTGCTTTATTTTTCTAGTTCTTCAAGGATAAAAATTAACCACACCATGGCTGGTTAGAAGGTGACATTTATTGACTCAAGACACAGAGTCATGCACCATAGAGTCATAGAGATGTACATCATTGAAACAGACCCTTCGGTCCAACCCGTCCATGCCGACCAGATATCAACCCAATCTAGTCCCACCTGCCAGCACCCGGCCCTTTTCCACCCAAACCCTTCCGATTCATATACCCATCTAAATGCCTCTTAAATGTTGCAATTGTACCAGCCTCCACCACTTCCTCTGGCAGCACATTCCATACACGTACCACCCTCTAAGTGAAAACGTTGCCCCTTATGTCTCTTTTGTATCTTTCCCCTCTCACCCTAAACCTATGCCCTTTAGTTCTGTATCCCCCAACCCCAGGAAAAAGACTTGGTCTATTTATCCTATCCATACCCCTCATAATTTTGCAAACCTCTATGGAAGTCACCCCTCAGCCTCCGACACTCCAGGGAAAACAGCCCCAGCCTGTTCAGCCTCTCCCTATAGCTCAAATCCTCCAACCCTAGCAACATCCTTGTAAATCTTTTCTGAACCCTTTCAAGTTTCACAACAGCTTTCCAATAGGAAGGAGACCAGAATTGCATGCAATATTCCAACAGTGGCCTAACCAATGTCCTGTACAGCCGCAACATGACCTCCCAACTCCTGTACTCAGTACTCTGACCAATAAAGGAAAGCATACCAAACGCCTTCTTCACTATCCTATCTACCTGCGACTCCACTTTCAAGGAGCTATGAACCTGCACTCCAAGGTCTCTTTGTTCAGCAACACTCTCTAGGACCTTACCATTAATGTGTATAAGTCCTGCTGTAATTATACCAGCCTCTGGCAACTCATTCCATACATGCACCACCCTGGAACTCTCATCATAGATGACGCTGATTACAATGAAGGAACCCCACCCCATTGTAGTTGTTGGCAAGTTTAAGTCTCTTGAGCTCTTTCCATTCATCATCTATTCTTTAGGTCACGGGTTCTCTCTTGCACCTTGGTCTTGTTTTCTCTTGCTTGAGTTTTGGTAGAGCTGCCAGTTCAAGAACGTCTTGCATTTGTGGTCTAGGAGATCCTGGATCTTCCAATTGTACTCGTCGAACCAGTTTTGGGGTTTCTTGATCATGACGCCAAGCATTTTCATGGAGGTGCTGATGATAGGTGGCTTTTAGGGTGGAAAAGGCCTGTAGGCATTTTCTGGCTCTGGAAGGTTGGTCATGATCAGGTTGGCTGTGAGGCGACGCCCAACTAAGTCTTTCTTCTCAGGGTCTTTGAGTCCAGCAATGTCGAGTCTCCTGCAACAGAGGTTTTCCTGCCTCTGTCAGTTTGGGGTCAGGTTGATGGAGATAGTAAAGCAGATTAGTCAGTGGTTAGCCCAACAGTTGTTGGCTCTAATCATGGTGCGGGTGATATGGACATGTTAGTGGTCCCTCGCTTGAATGGTGATATTGTATTAGGTGCCATTGCTTAATTTAAAAATATCAAAGGGATCCAATAAGACTGGCTCCAATGAAATACACTGTGTACATTTTCCTGATAATAACCCCCAATTTGTTTTTCCGCATCATATTTGCTTGACACTTCATTTCTTTTCTTGTCATTTAACTTTAATTTGCTTACATACAATCGATTGACTCCAAGAACTGGGAAGATATCCATTTGCTGGTCCTTGTTTTAGCTCAGTGAGCTGAAGATATATTTGCAACCGATAGAGGATGAATTGTCAAATCCAGTTCAAAACTTTTGACTTCCTTAAGATCCAGTATCTCACATAGTGGCCTGCTCAGAACAGATGACAAATCTATCATCCCTTGTCTGTTGACTTAAATATTGAATGCATTTCTCTTCCTTCAGCTGAAGGTTTTAAGCTGGACCCTGGATGGACTAACTGTGAGTCTTTAAAAAAGCTAATTATCAATGAATTGTTATCAGTGTATGGGATTATTACAGAATGCACCTGCAATGTATCCCACTTGTATTGGTTAGTTAGTCAAATACTTGCTGTCAGCATGAATAAATCACCTTACTTCACTTTTTACTGAAAATTTTTTAATTAGTATTTGACAAATGCTTTTTCATGCAAAAAAAATATACATCAGCAATAACAGATAAATAGGTCAACATTGTTTTTTCTTCAGACTTAATCTATGAATGTCAAAAACTCAGAACATGCAACTAACCAATTTGTACCGACTACACAGTAATCTTCTAATATCTGTTTGACAGGAATGACATTTTCCACTGCTTAGGACAGAAATCCTGTGACATTTTTATTCATGGTAGCGTATGCCCTTGTAATGATCAGCTCTGGCCGATCTGCTTACTGCAGCAGCCCCGGAGCCCTCTGAGAACAAATAAGCAGTGGAGGTGCCAGCAGTCCAACCTCCTTATTAAACAGCACCAGGCTCCTAACGAAGTCCAACTGTTGGAAATTCAGAACGTAAAACCCTCAAGGGCACCTCTGGCACATGACTGCTTGCATAATTTTTAACTTCTCAAGAACTAGGCAGCTGATGACCTAGCATTTCCAATCTAAGGTAAGATCCATTGCTACTAAGTTTACATTTGATGCAATAGTGGAGACTGTATTTTAAGAATCAATGAAGAAAATGTCACGTTCATGAATAATTGACTTTTTGAAAAGTCAGTCTTCCAAATTTTATACCTTACTAAGTTACACAAAAAAACTGGTATTTCAAACAGTAATCTGTAATAAGTTATATTAAAAGCACAGAGTATGATTTCTAAACTTTTTCTCTTGGGTATTGATGGTACATTGTGCAATAGAGTAGCTTACAGATTGCCAAGTTCACTCTACAGTTTTCTGGTGGTCAGTGCACTTAAACATGGATAGAGATTTGAGCCATGACATCTGCATAGAATATTTCTATTGAATTTATTCTGCACTCAATTTTTTTGTCTTCAAAAGAGGTGTGGGAAACCATTAAAGCTCTGTTCTACAGGATTAGGAACACATGACTTTTATTTATGCAAAGTCAAGCCTTTGTTAGAAACTCTTAAAATGTACCAAAGAATACATGTGTTTTTAAATAGTGGGAACAAGCTAAATGCAGATCCAGAATCTCGACAAATATTATGGGATAAATTTCTGTCTGGGCACACTTCACAACCAAACCATATTTGGAATAAGCTGCCAGTAGCAGTCACCTCACCAGTGAAAATGTGCCGCTGAGATTCAGGAAAGGGGTTGCAATGGGAAAATGTTGCAAGGGAAATTGCAAGGACGTGGAGTTGAGGATGGGTTTGGAGATTGGGGACATGAACTATTTGGAAACATACAAACAAAAATGATTTGCCTGTGATAATGGTCACAAAAGAATACTGATAAGGAACCACACAGTAGGCTACTTAATAAGAACTCACAGTATATCGGCATGGATAGAGTAGTGGCTAGCTACTAGAAGACAGAGAGTTGAATACTTTAGGATGGCAAGCCATAGGGACCAGTGCCAGGACTGTAAGTATTTATAATATATCTTAATAATTTGGATGAGGAAAGTGTCTATACTAAAACCAAGTTTGCCAATGACACGAAAATAGTTGGGAAGGCAAATGGTGAGGAAGAACAACGAGTTTGCAGAGGTTAAACAAATGGGCAAAACAAATGTGAGGTTATGTACTTAGGCAGGAAGAATAGAGAGGTAATATTATTTAAATGGAGAAACACTGCAGAAAGCTATGAATCCAAGTTCAGCAGGTAATAGGAAAGGCATACGGAATGTTGGCATTTAAAGGGATTTTAAGGAATTTAAAGGAGGGAGGTTTTGCGAAAACTATACAAGGCACTAGTCAAGGATACAGCTGGAACACAATGAACAGTTTTGGACATCTTATCTAAGGAAAGATACATTGACATTGGAGGCAGTCCACAAAAAGGTTCACTAGGTTAATACCTAATATGAAGAGAGGTTGAGTAGATTGGGCATATATGTTGGAATACAGAGAAATGAGAGGTGACTGTATTGAAAAGTACAAAATTTTTTAGGGAATTTGACAGCATAGATAGAGAGAGTTTTTTTTGACTTGTGAGAGAGTCTTGAACCAGAGGGTATTATTTTAGAAAGAGAGGTTCCAGATTTAAGAAAGCGATGAGGAAGAATTTCTTCTCTTAGAGGTTGGCGATTTTGATTAAATTTTTATTACAGATGACTGTTGAAGTGTGTCATTAAATGTACTCAAAGCTGAGGTAGACAGCTTTTTAATCAGCGAGGGAATTTAAGGTTATTGGGAAAGTCAGGAAACTGGAGTTGAAGATTATCAGATCGGCCATTAATTTCACTGAATGGCAGAGTAGACTCAATGGGCTGATTGGCTCATGCCTGCTCCTATGTCTTATGGTTTTATTATAGTCACTTGCTCTAAGTGGTAACAAATTTTGTAGAAGATTCTTTTAATAATCTTTAGATACTTCATTATTTTTTAAGTATTCAATCATGGGTTGTATTGCTCACAATTACCACATTTTTTTGTCAGTTCCTAACTGCTTTTAAGCATGAACCAAGGAGTTAAGCCTTTTAAGTAGCTATCTGTGATGTCAATAGAAAAGAGACCTATGACGGGTAATTTGGTATGCTTTGCAGCTGTATTCCACTTGAAAAATAGGTGCATTCCAAAAAGCCAATCATCACGGATGAAAAAAGCCAGCAGACTTCGTGGGCCAAAGGGCCTATTCCTGTACTGTGCTGTAGTGTATTATATATCAGTTGTTGGTCAGAGAGCTGTTAAGCTAATGACTATGATCAGATCTTGGATAGTAAATAGACATTTTTTACTTGTGCATGTGATTTGGTGAACCAGTATTTATTGTCCATCTTTAATTAACCCTGGGAAGCTGCTAGTGAATTACCATCTTCATCTTGAACTGTTGCAGTCCATGTAGCGTAGAGAGAGTGTTCCAGGACTTTGACATAGCAGAAGAGGCAAATGAAATCTAGAGATTATTACAATGCATTAATGTATTGGAGGATTGAACTAATGTCACATTTAAAGAGATTTTACTAGTATCATCTCAACCTCTACAACTGACTTAATCTGTCATGAATAAAAATCACAGAATGTCCAATCTAAGCAATGGACAACATTGTTCCTGTCAAAAATCTGGTTGGATATATTCTAATCCATGCAAAAGAATATACAGAAACTCCTCGTCATTTCCCATAGAGCAGCTGATAGCTTCCAGAAGTTTAAGTGAAATTCTCACCATTATTCTGGTGCTTTGACAACCTTAAGACTGTATTAATGCACAAAGCCTTTTTTAAAATTATACTTAATTGCCCCATTGTTACAACAGCTCTGAGAATTTGCACCCGCACATACTTTTGTTCAGAAAGCTAGGTTTGAATATCATTCATATAGGATATTTCATTTTTAACTGATGAAACACATTATAGGTTAGAACAATTTCCCAGCATGAGGGAACTCTTAATAGGGTCCCTATAGTACTCCTTTGCTTCTTTCTGGGTGACCAGAAATGCTGGTTTGAAAAAACTGAAGGTGAAGGGAGATGGAAAATATCTCGTTCAGTTATGCAGGCATCCAATGTGCCCATAATCAATATCTAAGTACTTAGTGCATGTGGTCAGTCAAAAATATTGAGTGCTGACTTGAAGACCATAATTCTACAAGAAAACTATTTTCATGTCAAGTATAAAACTGAAGACGACAAGCAAAGCAATATTTCAAAAGCTTCCAATCCATCACAGGGTTGTTTGGGTCAGTGGTTGTTGAGCTGAAGGATATTTTGTACTCTTTTGGAGGTTACATATTTGATATATCATGGCAACTAGGTCCATTTAATCATGGGAGAAGCCAAACATCATTCTCCTGGAGCAGAAGCCTCTTGCAGTTAGGTTGGAGGCCACAACAGGCCCACGGGCAGAACGCACCCACTTGTAGCAGCATGTAAATTAGGATCATCATTGAACCAACTGACACGAATTATTCCCGAGCTCACCAAACTTTTGTCCTGATTTAGGGGTTACATAGAAGCAGCATAGCTCCTACTGAGTTTGCCAGTAACCTTGTAGGAGGTAGCCAATCTTCAAAGATACTTAGTGCTCAATCAGGGACCTTTATTGGATAAGAAAGTGGCATCTTAAAATGAACCCTACCTGGCTTGCTTCTAACCCCCATCTGCCTTCTGTCTTATGACCCCTTTCCCATGGCCCCATTCTGCACCGACTCACACGTGGTCTCGGTCCCTCTGTGATCCTAGGCCTCTCCCTGTTTCAGTACCAGTAGCAGCTACTGCTCAGGAGTATAGTACCAGGAGAAGGTCATTCATCCAGTGGAATCAGCTCCTCCATTTAATTAAATCATGGCTGATTATTTATCTCAAAGCACTTGCCCGAATCACCTCTATATCCTGTGATGTCATTAGTCTCCCGGAATCCAATTTCTGTCTTGAACATGCTCAATCATTGAGCTTCCTCAGCTCGCTGGGGTATAAAATGCCAAAGATTTATCACCTGAGTGAAGAAATTCCTCTAAAATGACCTACCCCTTATTCTGAGATTATGTCCCCTGGTTTTAAAATCACCACTCGGGGAAACATTCCAACTACGTACAAACTTCTTATAGAGCATGACAACATCTAAGTTTTAATGGTGCTCCTGCCATTCTTCAAAATTCCAAAGAACATAGGCCCGGTTCCCTCTATTTCCCTTCATCAAACAATCCCAGCATTCCGAGATTGGCCTGGTGAAATTCAGCTGCCTTCCTTCTATGGCAAGTAAAGCCTTGCTGAGGAGAAGGCATTAAAACTGTGCATAATACTCCATGTGCAGGCGCACCAAGTCTCTATATAACTGTCAGAAGATACCTTTACTTCTGTTCTCAAATCCCCTTGTGACGTAGGCCAACCTTGTGATTACTTTCCTTATTGATTGTTACACAAACATTCCAGCTTTTAGTGGCTCCTGAACAAGGACGCCCAGGCCCTTTCAGACACCAACATTTCCCAAGCTTTCACCACTGAAGATATATTGGACTGGGTTTTACAAGGAGTGGCAACCTCACTCAGACTGTCCCTCCAGCCCTTCTTTTTGTGAAAGTAGACAGTTTAGTATTTCGGACAGGAGATTCTAATCAGAAGTACAACACTAATTCCAGTCTGACAGCACTTGCATCGCGCAGAACTATTGGGAAAGGCAAACCGTGCCCCCCTTTTCAAAACAGTCAGCTGCTGTATCCTGACATTTGAACATCAAGAATCACAGACAACCACTCTGTCAGTTGCTGTCAAACATTAAGTACGTAATGTATGAGTTTAGGGTCCCAGGAAGGGGAGGAAAGAGGCAGAGAGATCAAGTCTGCAGCGTGAGAAGGGAGATATCAGCTTGGGTTCAGAGCAAATGACAGATGGTGTCTAGGGATGTCACATAAAGATCTGGGGGAGGTAGTTGGATGTTTGAGAGGGAAGTTTGGATCAATTGAACAATACAGGAGTGAGACTGCATATTTAATTGTCTAATGTTTCCTGAGTAACACTTACTTAATTTGAATGAACACCTCTGAATTCTATAATTTAAACGGAGACTTTTGGAAGGCGTAGGCAAATTGACTAGTGGAATCTTTAATCTCCCAAGCAATAACTTCTGAGTCTGCTATGGAGGAGATTCCTCAGGGTTTCCACGTTCAATTCCCATCAAACCACTATTTGGCCATTGAAAAATCCAGACTATCATGCTTTCTGTTTTTCCTATCAGGCTTTTCTGTTTTTCCTTCCAAAGTGACTAACTTCATACTAATTCATAGTATATTCCAATGCCCATGTTCTTGTCCATTCTCATAGTTTGTCCAAGTACTCATGAAATCGCCCTATATCTTCTTTATGACCTTCATTCCCACCTAGTTTTCTGGCCTCAGCAAATTCAGAATTATTATAATTGACTCCCACATCCAAATCATTTATATAAACTGTGAACAGCTATGGCCATAGCACTGATCCTAGTGGTACTTCACTAGTAACAGCCTGCCAACCTGAGAATGATCTGTTTATTCCTACTCTCTGCTTTCTGTTAACTAAATCTCAATCAATATTAGTGCATCACCACTACTCCCATGTACTCTAATTCTGGTTATTAATCACATGTGTGGAACCTTATTTAAAGCTTTCTGAAATTCCAAATACACCCATAATAGAAAGTTCAAAAAACAACAAGTTTGTCAAACAGAATTCCCTTTTATAAATCCATGTTAATCCAATTTTACCAATAATTTCTGTGTGTCCAGTTTATAATCAATTGTAACATTTTTCTCAGTCCATCTGTCAAACTAAAAGTCTGTAGTTCTCCACATTTTCAGTCTCTCTATTCTAAAATACTGAGGTCACGTTTGGTACATTTTGTCCTCAGGAACCTTTCTCAAATCTATAGAATTTTCAAAGGTAATTACCAATCGACTATCCTAAGCCACCTCCTTCAAAACAATCCGCTGGTGTGGGAGATTTATCAACTTTCAAACCAGTTAACTTTTTAAGCACTGTATCTTTACTAACAACAATTTCTTTTAATGTCTCAATTTCACAAATCACTTGCCCCCCTAGCATTTTTGGGCAATTTTCTGTATCTGTCTCTGTGGAGACAGACACAAAGCAATTGTTTAGCTTCTCTGCCTATTCTCCAATATAAATTCTCTTGCTTCCACCTGTAACAGGCCAACAGTTCCCCTGCTTCCACCTGTAACGGACCTACAGTTCCCCTGCTTCCACCTGTAATGGACCTACAGTTCCCCTGCTTTCACCTGTAATAGACCTACAGTTCCCCTGCTTCCACCTGTAACGGACCTACAGTTCCCCTGCTTCCACCTGTAACGGACCTACAGTTCCCCTGCTTCCACCTGTAACGGACCTACAGTTCCCCTGCTTCCACCTGTAATAGACCTACAGTTCCCCTGCTTCCACCTGTAACGGACCTACAGTTCCCCTGCTTCCACCTGTAACGGACCTACAGTTCCCCTGCTTTCACCTGTAATAGACCTACAGTTCCCCTGCTTCCACCTGTAACGGACCTACAGTTCCCCTGCTTCCACCTGTAACGGACCTACAGTTCCCCTGCTTCCACCTGTAACGGACCTACAGTTCCCCTGCTTTCACCTGTAATAGACCTACAGTTCCCCTGCTTTCACCTGTAATAAACCTACAGTTCTCCTCGCAAATATTTTCTTTTTCACATCCCTAAAGATGATTTTACAGTTCACCTTTAGGTTCCTCACAAGATTGCATATATGCTTTCCTTCAATTGTACAAGTTTTTTTGTTCATCCATTGCTGTGTTCTAAATTGTTCCCGATCCTCAGGCTTACAATGTTTTCTTAAATCCTTATTAGCCACTTCTTTTGTTCAGTTCTTTAATTTCTTTTCTTAGCCATGGTTGAATGCTGCTTCCCACTGGATGTTTGTGCCTTCGATAATGCAGACCATACATAGTTCTTCTTTAAATACCAGCTATTGCTCATCTCTTGCTAAACCTTTTAGTGTATTTTTCCAATCTACCAATTGCCCGTATGTTTATAGTTTCCTTCTTCAGACTGAAGACCTTAGTTTCAGAATAAACCACAAGTTGTTCTGCTATAATGTAACAGTGTGTTCCTCTGTGACCTCGTGCTATGGGAAACTGCTATAGAATTGCACTGTAGAAGATCGCACAATGGAAAACCCACTATACTCATTCAGCAGAAAGATTGGGTAACGCAAACAACATCCACAATTCATCAATTGTGTTATAGTCAATTCATGTGTTTTCGAAGAACTATCTGTACATCACATTCAAACTTAATACCAAATTATATAATATTATAGTCACTGTTTCCTAAAGATTCCTTTACAGCCAAATTATTAATTAGCTCTTTTTGATTATTATTTCATTTACATCACAATCTCTAGAATAGGCCGATACCTTGTGGCTCTATCGACGTACTGTTCCAAAAACACATCACATGTCAACTCCATGAATTCATCCTTCCCTGCATTAATGCTGGTTAGGCTTATCCAGACTATGTCAACCAAAGTCATTCATTACTATTTTATTACCTAGATTAAAGGCAACTTCATGTCCAACATTACTCTACGGTTTAGTGGCCTATAAACAACTCTCACCAATGTTGGCTGCATCTTGCTATTTCTTAGCTCCACAAAAATTGATTCTGTATCTTGATCCTTAGATCTAAAGCTTCTATTTTACTTATGTTGTCCCTTTTTAAAAGCATTACTCCATGGCAGCTGATGGAATTTGAATTCAATACAGATTGAATTTTTAAAAAAATGCTAGTCTAATACTGACCATGTCAAATTGTAATAAAATCCTAGTTGGTTTAATAATGTTCTTTGGGGAAGGAAATCTGCCATTCTGACCTGGTCTGGCCCACATACACATATACGTTTGTGGGGTGAATTTGTACTTGCAGAGTTCCATTGTACTTTGCTCAAAAACTGCACGAATTCATGTAAGACTTTGTTATCTCACTTTTTAGATTAGAATAAATATTAATGGCACAGACAGCAGCACACAGGGGGCTAACACCTTCAACATATTGTCTAGCTAACACCAATTGTTACAGTTAACCTGAGAATGCAACTTTTAAAAAAAGGTTTTATGATTTACACATGAACGAAGTGAAACTATCATGGTATTCGAACAGATGAAAGACTCAACAAACAGTCAAGGTATTTTTCAATGTATAATTTTGGTTACATCACACTGTAAACTTTTGCTATAAATTCAGTGTCTTACAATCATGTACTCCACAACCACCTGATGAAGGAATGGCGCGCCGAAAGCTAGTGCTTCCAATTAAACCCATTGGACTATAACCTGGTGTTGTGTGATTTTTAACTTTGTCCACCCCAGTCCAACACTGGCATCTCCATATCTTAAGCAGATGTTCACTGTAGCCACTTCTCAAAAATAACAATTTGCAAACGATAGATCAACATGCTGCTCTGATCACTTGTTCTTTGCCCTTCAAAATAAGGCCAAAATCAAAAAGGGTCAGGGAAATCTACAGCTTTCATTCCAAAAATAGTGGAAGGCAAAATGTCAACTACTATTTTTAAAAGATCATTACAGTCAATTATTTAAATACAACTCTGTGTCACCAATGCTTAGAACGGTTCAAATTTAAAATTCTTGCCATCAATTCCCTCCACGACCCTCCTCAGCTTACCCCTGCCAACTTCATTGAGCTTTACAACCCTTCAAAGGACTCTGAACTTTTTTGCACCCTCAATTTTCTTTCCCCCCTCCCCCCCCCTTTCAATAACCACATATTTAACTGTTTAGGTTCTATATGGGGAGGTAGTGGTGTATTGGTAATATCGCTGAACTATAATTGAGAGGCCTCTAATATTCTGATAGTACGAGTTTGAAGTCAACCATACAGATTGTGAAATTCAAATCATAGAATCACTATAGTGTGGAAATAGGCCTTTAGACCCATCGAGTTGGCATCGACTCCCTGAAGAGCATCAACCCAGACTGAGTTGCCCCACCCTATCCCCATAACCCTGCATTTCCCATGTCCAATCTACCTAACCTGCACATCTTTGAAGTGTGGGAGGAAACAAGAGCACATGGTGGAAACCTATCAAATCCAGTATAAAAAAACTCTAATTAAAATTAGTTTAATGGTGATTTTGCAACTATCGTTGATTGCTGTAAATATCTAGCTGTGTCACTAATGTCCTTTAGGGAAGGAAATTCGTGCTCCCTACCTGGTTTGGCCCACATGTGACACAGGAATATCGTTGACTTTTTCCAGCACTTAGCTCAAGGGAAATAAGGAATGGACAATAAATACTAGCCTAGTCAACATGCCATGAATGAGTTTTAAAAAATCCTTCTGTGTAACATTCCACTTCTCAATATCTCTCTCTTACCTTTAAAATGATTCTTAAAACCTGCTTATTTGATCAGCCCCTTACTCACTCCCCTGTTACGATCTTGCATGGCTAGTTTTCTCTAATAAAGTGTTTGCAGATGTTTTAAAACACTGAGGCACTGAATAAATGCAAGTTTCTGTAATCATTTAGAATGAACTTTCTCTTGAACTTCACTAGCATGCATATAAAACTGCACTTTAAAAAATAAAATGCAAAGAGTTGATCATGTTAAAGGAATAACAACAGTTAAATATTTTGATGAAAAGCCCAACGACCAAAGGAACCTTCGATCAAGGATTAGATCATAAAATATCACTCTAGAGATGTGGATTGGAACTGAGCCAGAAGCAATTTAAGCTCAGATGTACAATCTGTTGTATTATTTCCAACATTGAGTATTAACTGCCAGAATACTCTCAAACTATGACAGTACCTGCAAGTGTTCAGAAGTCATCAAATTCAGGTTCTTTGAGAACTCCAGTCTCATTTGTGAATGAATGCATTTACTTAAAATGCAAGATTAAAATGTTTGGGGTTATTTAGGGAACAATGAATTACTTAGTTTCACAAAATGCAATTAATTTTAGATTTAGATTACTTACAGTGTGGAAACAGGCCTTTCAGCCCAACAAGTCCACACTGCCCCGCCGAGGCGCAATCCACCCATACCCCTACATTTACCCCTTACCTAACACTACAGGCAATTTAGCATGGCCAATTCACCTGACCTGCACATCTTTGGACTGTGGGAGGAAACCGGAGCACCCGGAGGAAACCCACGCAGACACGGGGAGAATGTGCAAACTCCACACAGTCAGTCGCCTGAGGCGGGAATTGAACCCGGGTCTCTGGTGCTGTGAGGCAGCAGTGCTAACCACTGTGCCACCGTGCCACCCTTAATTTTTTGCTACATGCAATTGATAATCATTAAAAGAAATTTGGGAACTACAAAGAATATTTAGCACTGAACTGCTTTCAATAACATCCATTGCTTCGAAATGTAAAAAGTTTACATTGGATGTGTATGTGGGGGAAAATGATCGACAATAAAGGTTAAAAACAATATCTATGAAAAATTCAAACTTAATTACAGGAGAAATATTGTGAATTAAATAAATATATTCTCCATGAAGAAATAAATTGAGTTGCAATTAAATGTGAGTGTAACAAAAACATATTAGAACTGTTGACCTCCTGAGTTTATCAGTTTGCATAATCTAATAACTGATCCATTCATAATTATATAAAATACAAAATTCTAGTCAATGTAAAACACACAAGTACATAAGTTTAATGAAAAGTTACCAATCTGAAATTCATTGCCTTCGATTTTTGCCATTGAAGTAGGAAGTTCAGGTGAGGAGACTTCCAAGTTTAGCCCTTCGTTTCTCTTAAAAAAAAAAAGCTCACCCACCTTATTTTCATTTTGAGGAAGCGGGTTATGGTGAAGTCTAGCCCATAATCTCGAGAGGCAGTTTGAACGGCAGCCCTGAATGGGGCATGGATGTTGAACTGGGTGGATCAGAAAGCTCACTTTGGTTCTGAGATCTTGGTGTAGCTGTTTAAAAAAGGCAGTTAGGCTCTCTAGCCCTGACCTGCCCACATTCACTCCCCAGTCCTCTTTCACGAACCATTCAACCATCACAGGCAAACCACAGCAACCACGTGATGATGAAGGAAAAAAGTCTAACAACTGAAGAGTATTCTCACCCATACATGCTTTATATAGAAATCAACCCTCATGCATGAAACCCATATGAAAAAGTTAAATACTCTCAATTAGTCAATGTGCTGTAAAATGCAACAAATTTATACTCATTAACCACATCAAAGGCAGATAACTAATTCTTTCATAGCCTCTTCATACATCTCAATGGGAGACAGTGCTAAATAATTTTAAAAACTTTTGAAATGTAGCCAAACATTCATAATAGGCTCAACTCTTTTAAAAAAAAAACAGGAATTAAGACTACTGTGTAGGGATTCTATGATTCTATGAAACTGCAGAAACCAATGGCCAAATTCCTTTTCTAAGCCATACCAAATGGCCTGTCAATCAAAGAGCTCCAGTACCATATGTCTCCTGTCCTCTGTTACAACTGAAAGCTGAAACCCTTTTCTCCCCATGTTTAAGGGCTTCACATTTAAATAACGTCAGACACCTAAACAGACATTATGTGCAACTTACGATTGTTTAATGTGTACTTCCTAAATTCATTCTACCCTATCATTAAAACCGTGAAATTGGGATATGCTTGAACTCAGCATTAATTTAAAACAGCCCTGGTGAGCTTGGGCCTCCTATCTTTGTGATTCATTCCCCACCGAGTACCACACCAAAAAAAAAATGGAATCCAGCAGAAATGGGGCAGACGGTACATCTGGCTCTCGCCTATTTTTATAGGCCACCAGATTTGGTGTAACTCAGAAAAAACCCAGTCTTTTAACTGCACTTCTATCTCCACAGATGCTGCCTGACCAGATGAGTATTTCCCATATTCTATAAATTTTACACGTCTTGGTGGGCAGCACGGTGGCACAGTGGTTAGCACTGTTGCCTCACAGCGCCAGAGACCCGGGTTCAATTCCCGCCTCAGGCGACTGACTGTGTGGAGTTTGCACATTCTCCCCGTGTCTGCGTGGGTTTCCTCCGGGTGCTCCGGTTTCCTCCCACAATCCAAAAAAAAAAATGTGCAGGTTAGGTGAATTGGCCATGCTAAATTGCCCGTAGTGTTAGGTGAAGGGGTAAATGTAGGGGAATGGGTCTGGGTGGGTTGCGCTTCGGTGGGTCGGTGTGGACTTGTTGGGCCGAAGGGCCTGTTTCTACACTGTAGGTAATCTAATCTGATGTAAACTGATTAAACTTGTCAATATCATGATTATGGAGGACATATTTCAGATGCAAAGCTATCTAACTTGGAATACAGAAGTGATGTTGTGTCACAATTAGGAAGCAAGCAGTTAATTACCAAACCCTTGGGTGAAAACATCATATTCTACTTAAAATCATAAAATTGTCACCATATTCCATCAATTCAAACAGTTCCTACAACTTTTTAAATTCCTTTTTGATGTGGACACTCAGTCCAACAGAAGGTAACTAACAATCCCATTTTGTTGCAATAAAAATGTTACACAGTAAAGGCAAAAGACACCAAACCAATTAACTCACAGTCTGTCATGCATCATTACCAGAGTTATCATGAGAAGCCCAAATAACCCTTCATGTTACCTCTTTGACATGGTTCTCAGGACAATTTTTATGGCTTTCACAGCACTGATTTTACAGATAGAAAGCAATACATAAATATTCATTTAATAGGTTAGTTTTCAAATAAGGTATATTCACTCAAGTTGCTAAATTATCCTATACACCACAACATGGTACACAATACTGGTCTCTCCCAGTCCTCATTTTTTTCTTGGTTTGTTGCATGGAAATTAGAGAGATATCAGACACTTTGGCAATAGTTCAGTTTGTGCCCTTCATTTGGACTGAAGTAATTTTTTTTCTCACTAACTATATGGTGAGACATAAAATCTTAGGTAAGTGCACAAAATCAGAGCAATGAATTTAGTCAATAGTATAAGGCAATAATTTTCTTTTAAGGCATAGCATCTGTTAGCTCTCTTGGATGCTGCTGCTTTAACAGTAGCAGAAAAACAAACTGCTTAAGTGAGCGAAAATTGAGACAAATAAGAGGACTGTTAGCGTTATATTATGAGGCTCAAGCTAGACACACAGAGTTAGACCCAGTGGTGGTTGAATCCCCCTTCAGTTGAATGATACCTTCAGTAAAGGAACATTTTCCCTTATAGCCTCTTTTCAAATAAAGATTGAAGGTTCATTTAATTATTGGATCTGGAGGTAGGTCAACATTAGATTCTCAGTACAAGGTGACCAAATATCACTCGAAGGACGTTACTTTCATTTGATACTTTACTTTGGTTGTGATACTGTAGAATAAATTGCCTGCATCAACCACATTCTTTTAACTTACGGAGTTATGGAACTCAACAATAGTATGAATAATATATAGTAATAATAACTTAATTTCAAAAATATACTCCTCCTCTTAGGTGAAATTTGACTGGGGATCAATCAGGAGACAAAAATTAAGCTAAAAGAATGCCAGATACTATTTTAAACTCAGGTTAGTGATTTTACACCAGTTACTGAAATCATCTGATGAAATGCTATCGTCACATTTTCCAAGGATGCATATCAATTAGCAAAATATTGCCGAAGAACTGACTCCAAAATTGGAGTAGGTATATTCTTAGTCTTTTAAGCTAGCTAGCTGAAGTATTTTTCAAAAACGTACAGTCAAGACTGCTACGCTGCTATCGCATTGTACATATGTACTGAAGGTTTCTGGATCAAAATGCAAAAAAGCTATTTATTGCCTGTAGTCTCCCTACTGTCTGTACTCATTCTTTTACTTGAAGCTCATCTCTTTTTGAAAAGTAATGTCTAATTTTCAAAGAATATTGATATTCAGATCATGACACGTATGACAGATCTGCAGAATTGAAAACTGTTTTGAACAGTTACAAGGTAAAGGCAATACTATAAGAGCATGACTTTTTCATGTGCTCTATCCAAGCAAACAGGTCCAATGGCAAAAACAGCAGCATATATAAAAAAAAAAATCAGCTTTTTGTCCCTTCCCCCTTTAGACAAACTGTCATGCAATGTGGAAGAGCACAATGTATAGAACAGCTTTCACAGGCACGGTTAGAGAAAGCTGATTAAGAATGTTCAACCAACAGCAAACTGCAGGCCGTTACAGTGAAAATAAATACATTTTATGCAAATGTGTTTGTCACTTTGACAGCATGTCTCAATTAAGGCATCTCACTGCTGTTGGTTAGATCTACTTCTGCAGTTGTACCAGCGAACCTGCTGTATTAGAAAAACACAGGGCTTGACCCTAATCCACATGCATGCATTTTTAAAATTCTGTCTTGTTTGTGCACACCAGGATAACACTGGCAGATGTATTAAGCAGTTGACAAATGATGAAAAACAGCTCGTCTCATCGTTTGCATAAGAAAGCGTTATAATATTATAACTACTGTCTTCAGTTTTTAACAAAACCCGCAATTCTGCATTGGAAAAATACTTTGCAGCTTGTATACCTATTGCTACTTATGGAATCTAATTTGCATTTTATAAAGTTACACCCCTCAGCTACAATGACATACGTACGAACTTCAACAAACTTTGATGGCATAAAGCCACATCAGTTTTCAATGCAGTTTTATTGCTATGTCTTCACTTTTACATGTAAATTGTATTCCATAGCTCATGGCAGCTAGTAAATCAAACATCAAATAAAAATGCTCAAGAAAATTTGAATAAGTACGAGTCAAATAATATAAATCAACCAGAGTAAAAAAGTCAATTAGTTGGCTCTACTTTTGAGTATATCTTTGTCTACTGCTCTCGCTGAAATATATTGCTTTCAACAAATGCGTGTGCGTATCTCTGTCTCAATACAATTATGTATTCATATACGTCCCTCATACACATTATAGCTTGAGCTTCATATTTTGTGGTTAGGCTTTAACAATGTTAAACAGAATAGGCAAGCATATACATATGCTGAAAATGTGTTGCTGGAAAAGCGCAGCAGGTCAGGCAGCATCCGAGCAGGAGAATCGACGTTTCGGGCATGCGCCATTCTTCAGGAATGAAGAAGGCTCATGCCCGAAATGTCGATTCTCCTGCTCCTTGGATGCTGCCTGACCTGCTGCGCTTTTCCAGCAACACATTTTCAGCTCTTGATCTCCAGCATCTGCAGTCCTCACTTTCTCCCCAAGCATATACATATGCAAAGAAAATAAAAAGTCTACTGCTAAACTCACATACTCAAATTACAAACTAAAGCTAAATGTGTTGAAAGTCAAGTATTCGAAACAGAAGCATGTCTTTGGTAGGGCCAGACCAGTATCTGGCAATGAGAGTTAATGTGCATACAACATGAAACGTGTTTACAAATTCACAAATGAATGTACTGAACAGGGAAATGAAAAGTCAGCAGAACTTATTTATATTCTTTTGAAAATCTAGAATATTTTCATTAATTGCTCTACATGCTGAATTAGGCAAATTCCAATATCAACCTCTCTACAAAACAATTTGCATTTTACTGATCACCCAATTGCTGTTGCATTCATCAGACTTGATTATCTAGAGACTTTAACAGTGAAATTTTACTGCACATGTTAAAAAAACCTTGGCGATACAGATAAAAAAGCTTTGCTATGCACAATAGGGTTGGCACAATGAGTAGATTTTAGTCTGACTACAAAGTACATAAAGAAAGGTGAGCAGGTTAAATACATCTCAAAGCAAAAACCTCCAATCAATGAGTTCCATTATTTTGTTGTATTCATGTTATTTTAAATGTACAACACACTTATTTGTAAAGTAAAAGCATTCTATGCAAAACTGTCATTTGTAACAAATAAAATTTCCTTTACTCTAACAACATCAGCATTATCTATTCCTGATGTTAATATGCCTAAGATGATGAGGATTGTACAAGTCCCAGTGTGGTTACCCCTCCTTTTAAGTGCAGCTGGACGCTTTTATAGGCTTTAAATAGCAGAATCAATTACGATAATGAGCAAATATGTTCCAACTCTAAATATCAACAGTTGCCAAAATTCAACTACAACAATGAGAATATCTCCTGTGATATGTGTGAAATTATATATTATATTTATCAGTTCGAAAATCTCAGTGACCTTAGCTGATGTGCACTCTAAAATGAAACTATTTTATGCAATAGGAAGAATGAGAAAGAGTTAATCAAATAAACTTATAAGGTATACATATGAACATATAAATTAGGAGTAGGATTAGGCAATTGGATTTTCAATTCTGTTCCATCAATTGATAAGATCATGGCTAATCTGTTTCAAGTTTCTACTTTCCTGTCTACCCCCGATCCCTTTGATTTCCTTGTCGGTTAAGAATCTAACAAACACAGATTTTGAAATATTAAATATCTCTGTAACTACTGATCTTTGGGGCTGAGAATTCTACAGACCAACAACCTTTGAAGTGAAAAAAAAGTTCTCCTCATCTCCAACTTAAATGGGAGATTTCTCATTTGTAAACTTCTCCCCCTTTGATCATTGGACGGATTAAAACTAAGATTTATAGCAACATAAAACATGAAATGGAAAAGTCATATTTTATCAGAAAACCAGTTTAAAACAATACAAAAATATGTACCAGTTCCACAACTTGGTAAATCAATATTTTTATAAAATGAACATAAACACAGCCAAGAACCAGGAAATGAAATGTACTATGTTTTTTGAAACAATTGACATACATCTTTTAATTTAAAAAAATCTCCTTAATGAACTTTTGAGATTATAGCAGTTGTATCTGCACATAAAACAGGTTCAAACAAAACTCACACAAATCACCAAAATATAATACTGCTCATTTACACTTCAATTTTGGGAAAAATAACTTGGTACTTAGAGATAGAAAACATTTGCATATTGTCATAATTTAAGCTGCTATTTAAAGCCTAAAAAGGTATCCACCTGCACTTAAAAAGTAGGGGAATTAGCCAATTGAATCACCAGCATTTTTTAGGCATGTTAAAATTGAGAATAGATTATGCTGATATGGTTAGAATAAAGGAAATTTTAATTGTTACAAACAGTTTTGCATGGAATGCTTTTATTTTTCAAATGAATGTATTGCATATTTAATATAAGGAACATGAATACAATATAATAATGGAATTCAATGATTTGAGGTATTTGTTTTGAGGTTTATTATTTTGTTTGTTTAACCTGCTCCTCTTGCTTTACATATTTTGTTGTCAGACTGTAAAATCTAATCATTGTGCCCATTTTATTGTGCACAGCAAGGTTTTTTCTATTGTCTCCAAGGTTTTTTTTTTAAAAAACATGCGCAATAAGATTCCACAGAAACAGTCTCTAGATTTGGGTATGACTTGAGCTAAAAGCAAATGATGAATGAGTCAACTGCTCTGTCTGTTGTATGAAAGGTATTAAATGAAACGCGGTATTCAGTTTCAATCAATTTTTCTGACATCAGATATTAGCACAAAAGTGTGCAGAAATGTGGCACTGTGTGGCACCAGTACAATCCTATATGCTCACTGGTGGAAATGCTTTCATCTCCAGAAAGGCTATTGCACAGTTATTAAAATTTCAATGGAACAGACAGATATGATAGATTTATTCTGTGATTATCATCACCAATTCTAATTTATATTACCAGCACAAAAGCTACCTGTGTGACAAATAATACCTCACATGACACACATTGATCCCGTTCTGTTCCCTTCAATTATTTCAAGTTTTCAATAACTAAATATGAAAATTGACCATTTTCAGCCAATTCTTCACCATAGCTAATGGGAATTTGTTGTTTTGTTGCTTCTCCCCTTAGCAAGGATTAATACAAAGAGGGGTGCAGAAAAAGATAGATGAGAGGCTGAAATAGAAGTGGATACCTTTAAAATTAACCAAATTTTAATTAATTCATTATGTTGCATGATTAATTTATGAGTTTTAGATTGTTAGCACAAAGTTAAATCCTAATTGCTTCAGAAAAATTGTTCTTATTTCAACAAATGCTGTTTTGTGTCTTCTTTAAAGCATATAGATATTGAAAATGTATTGCAAATCAAAAGTTAATAATTATTTAAGGATGATATGAAAGTGAATTGCACTTTTGCTTTCTCAAAATTTGAGAGAAAAATGCCAATAACAAAATTCACTTCATAATGATTAAAAACAGTATGTTAAATTCTGTCCAGACAATGACCAAAAGGGACACTGGATATTGCAGAGTCCTCATGCCGGTAATGAAATTATCAGCATATCGGTAAATGAAATCCTCATCCAGTAATTTTCTACATCCAGTGTTTTCTGTTAATTCAAGTGCATGTCTCACCTCCTGGCCAGACAGAACCAACAATGAAAAGTGATTTTAGGAAAAAAAATTGGTAATGCTGGAGTTCAGAAATAAATTGGAATTGCTAGATAAATGTATTACACCAGTCAGCATTTGTAGAAAGAAAATATGTAGAAGACTTATGAATGCTTATCATTGATCCATGTAAAAGGCTGTTCAGATAAATTAAGATCTCTAATTCAGACATCATAAAGTTCCATTTTTTTTTTTACAGTTCCGCACAATTAAAATTTTTTCTGGATAATAGGTCACACTGATCTTGAAATTCCTATTCCATAAGTTATTGTCGTGTAGAATAAAAGAAATCCCTGATGAACTTGCAGCAGTCTAGTTTAAAACATATATTGTCCTAGGAAAGGTTTTCAGTGACTGACAAAATTATCAAGTTTTCCTCTATAAATTTCAAAGTGGTACAAGATTTTTAAATAGATAAAAATGGCTTGTAGAAGTCAAGAGTTTTGGAAATCAGGGATGTAATAGAAATACTTTCTACTTGCACAGATGAGTGGAGTTACAACAACACTCAAAAAGCTCAACCCATCTGGGCTAAAGCAGTCCACTCGATTAGCACCTATCTATTGGTTTAAACATTTGCTACCAGCACATCAAAGCTACAGTGTATACTATTTACAGGATAAACAGCAGAAATTAGTTAAGTTCTGTTCAACAGCATGTCCAAAATTCACACTATTCACCACTTATGACAAAGATAGTATGGGAACTATAATTCCTAACCCTAATCTTCCTCAAAGGAAGTGAAAAGGGAAATAAATGCTGGTCCCTCCAGGAAGGTCCATACGTGAAGAACAATTTTGTAAAAAAAATCCCTACCGCAAATGCTGACCTCTAATATCACTAATAAGAGCTTAATGTATGCATATTTTCATCATGAAATCTCACCAGCAGCTAATTTATTTTTTGGAATGTGCTTTTTGACTGCATTTTTTGGGAAGCATGGTGAAATTCCTACAAACAGCTTTTCTACATTAACACGAGCTTCAATGCTTAACTAATACTGCCGTCAGTTCACCATATATCATTCTTACAAGGAACAGAGTATCAGCGAAATGAAGGAAGACTAAATGAGCAACTCTGGAGTGCCCTTGGCAATTAAATAAGAAAAATCAAAGAACACAGTTAATGGAAGAAAGAGAAATTGTGAGGAGCATAATAAAAGGAATCATTTCATTTACATGCATTCATTCTCGAGAAAGGATTAAAAGGCAGCATGACATGATATAAAGTGCCACTTTTTAATGATTAAATTACTCTGGTCCTTATAACAAGGTCAATTCCATGCACAGATTGGATAACTTAACTACATACCTGCCCAAAGTGCACAGTTATTGGTCGCCGGTCCTCTCGCTGCTTGCCTTCTTTCTTCTCAGACATAGGCGATGTAATACTCTTCGGTTGGATATCATCTCCTGCTACAGAGTAGCCATTCTCTGCCATTTCCTGCACGGTAGGAAAAGATGATTTGCAAGGCCAGGAACATTCCTGATTAAGGGTAAGGGGCAAAGAGAAGGTACTTGGGGAAAAAGCTATCTAAGCATTATGACATTAGGAACACTAAAAGGTAAAGACAAAAAGCATAGTCAGTGATATATCAAATCACTTAATGCATAAAAAGAGACAATTATATCGAGCTATCGTGAGTGGAGCAGAAAAGAGCAATTCATTAGTCAACAATTTTTCTTACTACACATGAAAGAAGACTGAGATGTTCATCGAAAGCGCAGTTTTCAATTGGAACAGTGCAAACCTATTTTTAACAAATTTAGACTGACATCGGAATAATTGTTGCTGCCAAAGAAATTATAAATTTGAATTTTCCCAATTTATGTGCCATTGCTGCCTCATTCACATCAGGAATTGGGGTAGAAACGAGACCAATTCAGTTTCTGAATGCTTGGAAAGCTTAGAATCAGGGAACGGTTAGGAGTGAAATTTATGATCACAAGCAGTAAGTTAGCTCACAGGCTCCTATAAATATATGGAAACTTTGAAAAGTAAGATCCATTAAATATGTCAAATTTTAAACCTAAGTGAGTGACTCATTTTAAATAAGTGAGGGTGACAGGTGAGCTACAATAAGGCAAAGATTTATGCTCAAATTTTCAGAGTCAGGAGGACACCAGGGAGCACTCAAAATGGCAGACAATTTCTGAGTCTAACAGATCCAATTTTTGTGGGTAGAGAAAAGAGGACTGGCTGAATTTCCTTCTTGATAAAAGCCTTAACCTGCAATGTGAGAGTTACAAAGTTATGGAGCAGATGTAAATATTCTTGAAGGGGTGGATAGTCTGTAAAACTGCCATGATATTGAAGTTACTTAAAATTTCAAACATTTAAAAAGCAAAAAGACAGAATTAAAAACAATAGTAAAAATCCCTCATCTGACAGTTTTAATATCTGTTTGGTGACATTTTCCTAAGAGCTCTCAATGAAAACTTGGCTGATTTCCAAAAGACATATTTATCTCAGGAGTTATACAGTCACAAAGTCATAGAGATGTACAGCATGGAAACAGACTCTGCAATCCAACTCACCCATGCTGACCAGATATCCTAAAATAGTCAAGTCCCATTCGCCAGCATTTGGCCCATATCCCTCTCAACTCTTCTTATTCATAAAGCCATCCAGATGCCTTTTAAATGTAATTGTAAATTACAAGACCCTCCACCACCTTCTCTGGCAGTTCATTCTCTGCATGAAAAAGGTGCCCCGTAGGTCCCTTTTAAAATTTTCCCCTCTCACTTTAAACCTACGCCCTCTAGTTTTGGACTCCCTTATCCTGGGGAAAAGACCTTGACTATTCACCCTATCCATGCCCCTTATGATCTTATAACTTCATAGCTTTAAACTGACAAAGAGATGATAGAAGAACCGGCTGTTTTTTTTTTGATTTGGGGCATCAATTAAATGTTGTTTGTTTTTCATGATGTGGAGATGCCAGTGTTGGACTGGAGTGGACAAAGTCAGAAATCACATGACACCAAATTGTAGTCCAACTGGTTTATTTGAAATCACAAGCTTTCAGAGCGTAGCCCCTTCATCAGGTGAAGTGAGAGGGAAGTGCACAGAACCCAGACTTAAGGCCAAAGAGATCAAAAGGCAGACAAGCAGGAGGCTCCAAGAACACAGGGAGCCAAGCAGCATCAGGAGGTGGAGAAGTCAATGTTTCGGGTATAACCCTTCACTCGAAACATTGACTTCTCCATCTCCTGAAGCTTCCAGGCTCACTGTGCTCTCCCAGCCTCCTGCTTGTCTACCTAGGAGTCCAGCATCTGCATTTTTTGTCTCTAGAGAATCAAAAGATCATACAATTGGTGTGAGTGGAGTGTCGTGTCCAATAATAAGTCTCTAGAGGTGACCAAGAGTGTTACACAGTGTGAGTAAAGCGTCAATAGCTGAATAACAACCAAAGAGATCAACTACAATCCAACTAAATGAGGTAGTGAGAGAATTACAAAAAAAATAGAATATGGTGGTGCTGGAGACAAACCAAATTTATTTCTCTGCCTCACTTAATTGGATGATAGGTCATCCTTTTGGTTGTTATTCAGCTGTTGACACTTCACTCACACTGTCTCACACCCTTGGTCACCTGCAGAGACTTCTTATTTGACACTGCACTCACCACAGAACAGAGAACATTACAGTGCAGTGCAGGCCCTTCAACCCTCGATGTTGCGCTGACGTGTGAAACCAATCTGAAGCCCATCTAACCTACACTATTCCATTATCTTCCATATGTCTACCCAATGACTATTTAAATGCATTTAAAGTTGGCGAATCAACTACAGTTGCAGACAGGGTGTTCCACACCCCGACTATTCTCTGAGTAAAGAAACTACCTCTGGCACCTGTCCGATATCTATCACCCCTCAATTTAAAGCTATGTTCCGTTGTGCTAGCCATTACCATCCAAACAAAAAGACTCTCCCTGTCCACTCTATCTAACCCTCTGATTATCTTATATGTCTCAACTGAGTCACCTCTCAACCTTCTTCTCTCAAATAAAAAACACATCTAGTCTGTCAGCCTTTCCTCGTAAGACCTTCCCTCCAGACCAGGTAACATCCTAGTAAATCTTCTCTACCCTTTCACATCCTTCTTATAATGCGGTGACCAGAATGGTACGCAATAGTCCAAGTGCGGCCATACCAGAGTTTTGTACAGCTGCAGCATGACCTCATGGCTTCAAAATTTAATCCTTCTAAAAGTTAACATATTGTATACCTTCTTAACAATCCTATCAACTAAGTGGCAACTTTCAGGGAACTTTGTACATGGACACTGAGATCTCTCTGCTCATCTACACTACCAAGAATCCTACCATTAGTCCAGTACTCTTTATTCCTGTTGCTCCTTCCAAAGTGAATCACCTCACACTTTTCCGCATTAAACTCCATTTGCCACCTCTTGACCCAGTTCTGCAGCTTACCTATGTCCCTCTGTAACCCACAACATCCCTCTGCACTATCCACAACTCTATCAACCTTAGTGACCAAAGTTTGAGAGAAGATTTGTAGCTCGGGTGCTCGTTGTTGTGGTTCTGTTCGCCGAGCTGGGAATTTGTGTTGCAGACGTTTCGTCCCCTGTCTAGGTGACATCCTCAGTGCTTGGGGGTCTCCTGTGAAGCGCTTCCGTGATGTTTCCTCCGGCATTTATAGTGGTTTGTCTCTGCCGCTTTCGGTTGTCAGTTCCAGCTACTATTATAGGACAAGCCAAACAGAGAACAGCCAGGGAATTCCTAGAGGCATGGCACTCATCCACAGATTCTACCAATAAATACATCGACCTGGACCCAATATACAGGCCACTGCAGCGGACAGCTGGAACTGACAACCGGAAGCGGCAGTGACAAACCACTATAATGGTTTGAATGAATTTTCAAGAATAGCAACTTTTTTTTTGAAAAGCATAGTTCTGTCTTAGAGTTTTTGGACTTTATTATTTCATCTTAGTCTGGCTCTTGAGTTCTCCATGTAGTGAAGATTGGATAGAGTTGGTTTGGAACATAGGACTCCATGTGGTAGATATTAGATAGAGTTGGTAAGGAGGATATAAGGTCCCACTGGGGGGGGGATGAGGAGCTGAAAGGGTCCCTCTCCAAGGAGAACATTGTTATATTTACTCACTTACAATTGGAGAAATAAAATGTCAGGTAGAATTCGGAAACATGGCTCAGGGATGGGCAGGACTGGCAGCTAAATGTTCCAGGATACAGATGCTACAGGAAGGATAGAAAGGGAGGCAAAAGAGGAGGGGGAGTAGCATTTTTGATAAGGGATAGCATTACAGCTGTGCTGAGGGAGGATATTCCCAGAAATACATCCAAGGAAGTTATTTGGGTGGAACTGAGAAATAAGAAAGGGATGATCACCTTGTTGGGATTGTATTATAGACCCCCCCAATAGTCAGAGGGAAATTGAGAAACAAACTTGTAAGGAGATCTCAGCTATCTGTAAGAATAATAGGGTAGTTATGGTAGGGGATTTTAACTTTCCGAACATCAACTGGGACTGCCATAGTGTTAAAGGTTTAGATGGAAAGAAATTTGTTAAGTGTGTACAAGACAATTTTCTGATTCAGCATGTGAATGTACCTACTAGAGAAGGTGCAAAACTTGACCTACTCTTGGGAAATAAGGCAGGGCAGGTGACTGAGGTGTCAGTGGGGGAGCACTTTGGGGCCAGCGACCATAATTCTATTCATTTTAAAATAGCGATGGAAAAGGATAGATCAGTTCTAAAAGTTGAAGTTCTAAATTGGAGAAAGGCCAATTTTGACGGTATTAGGCAAGAGCTTTCAAAAGCTGATTGGAGGCAGATGTTCGCAGTAAAGGGATGGCTGGAAAATGGGAAGCCATCAGAAATGAGATAACAAGAATCCGGAGAAAGTATATTCCTGTCAGGGTGCAAGGGAAGGCTGGTAGGTATGGGGAATGCTGGATGACTAAAGAAATTGAGGGTTAAGAAAAAGAAGGAAGCATATGTCAGGTATAGACAGGATAGATCGAGTGAATGCTTAGAAGAGTATAAAGAAAGTAGGAGTATACAAAAGAGGGAAATCAGGAGGGCAAAATGGGGACATGAGATAACTTTGGCAAATAGAATTAAGGAGAATCCAAAGGGGTTTTACAAATATATTAAGGACAAAAGGGTAACTAGGGAGAGAATAGGGCCCCTCAAAGATCAGCAAGGCGGCCTCTGTGTGGAGCCACAGAAAATGGGGGAGATACTAAATGAATATTTTGCATCAGTGTTTACTGTGGAAAAGGATATGGAAGATATAGACTGTAGGGAAATAGATGGTGACATCTTGCAAAATGTCCAGATTACAGAGGAGGAAGTGCTGGATGTCTTGAAACGGTTAAAGGTGGATAAATCCCCAGAACCTGATCAGGTGTACCCGAGAACTCCGTGGGAAGCTAGAGAAGTGATTGCTGGGCCGCTTGCTGAGATATTTGTATCATCGATAGTCACAGGTGAGGTGCCGGAAGACTGGAGGTTGGCAAACATGGTGCCATTGTTTAAGAAGGCGGTAAAGTCAAGCCAGGGAACTATAGACCGGTGAGCCTGACGTCGGTGGTGGGCAAGTTGTTGGAGGGAATCCTGAGGGACAGGATGTACATGTATTTGGAAAGGCAAGGACTGATTCGTGATAGTCAACATGGCTTTGTGCGTGGGAAATCATGTCTCACAAACTTGATTGAGTTTTTTGAAGAAGTAACAAAGAAGATTGATGAGGGCAGAGCAGTAGATGTGATCTATATGGACTTCAGTAAGGCATTCGACAAGGTTCCCCATGGGAGACTGATTAGCAAGGTTAGATCTCACGGAATACATGGAGAACTAGCCATTTGGATACAGAACTGGCTCAAAGGTAGAAGACAGAGGGTGGTGGTGGAGGGTTGATTTTCAGACTGGAGGCCTGTGACCAGTGGAGTGCCACAAGGATCGGTGCTGGGCCCTCTACTTTTTGTCAGTTATATAAATGATTTGGATGCGAGCATAAGAGGGACAGTTAGTAAGTTTGCAGATGACACCAAAATTGGAGGTGTAGTGGACAGCGAAGAGGGTTATCTCAGATTACAACAGGATCTGGACCAGATGGGCCAATGGGCTGAGAAGTGACAGATGGAGCTTAATTTAGATAAATGCAAGGTGCTGCATTTTGGGAAAGCAAATCTTAGCAGGATTTATACACTTAATGGTAAGGTCTTAGGGAGTGTTGCTGAACAAAGAGACCTTGGAGTGCAGGTTCATAGCTCCTTGAAAGTGGAGTCACAGGTAGATAGGATAGTGAAGGCGGCGTTTGGTATGCTTTCCTTTATTGGTCAGAGTATTGAGTACAGGAGTTGGGAGGTCATGTTGCGGCTGTACAGGACATTGGTTAGGCCATTGTTGGAATATTGCATGCAATTCTGGTCTCCTTCCTATCGGAAAGCTGTTGTGAAATGTTAAAGGGTTCAGAAAAGATTTACAAGGATGTTGCCAAGGTTGGAGGATCTGAGCTACAGGGAGAGGCTGAACAGGCTAGGGCTGTTTTCCTTGGAGCGTCAGAGGCTGAGGGGTAACCTTATTGAGGTTTACAAAATTATGAGGGGCATGGATAGGATAAAGGACAAAGTCTTTTCCCTGGGGTCGGGGAGTCCAGAACTAGAGGGCATAGGTTTAGGGTGAGGGGAGAAAGATATAAAAGAGACCTAAGGGGCAACTTTTTCACGCAGAGGGTGGT